>NC_053426.1:21733557-22033557 GCF_007990345.1 Gossypium hirsutum | reverse complement strand
CTAGGAAAAATTTCAAAAATTTGGGCCCATATGCCTATGTGGGCCTCATACCCGTGTGGCCCATAAGGCTTGGCCCAAGAATCCACACACCCGTGCGTCATGCTCATGTGGACCCACACACCCACACTTAAGCCACTATAAGACCATATGCTGCGCACAACAATGCGTTCGTTAACCACACGGCTGTGTCCTCGTACACGGCCTACTACACGGGTGACCACACGCCCGTGTGGCATCGATAGAATAGTTTTTTAGCTTTTGCTGAATCTTTTTTTTTTGCGTTTCGGGTACACACCTAGTATCAGTTTGATGCAAAAGCACTTTCGAGCCTTTCAAAACCTAAAATTGTCAAACCAAACTCCAAAACCAGTCTTAATTCATGACTAAATCAAAATCACGAAACTGACCAATGTCCAAGCCCCAAAGAATACCGATTAAGATTCTGCAAAAAAAGGACCCCATTCTTCATTATTTTCTGCTATTAAAAACATAGATTCAATGCTAACAGAAAAGGCAACATCACTTAACTCGTTTAAAGAGGGAAAACTCCCTACTCAAACAAAAATACCATTAATACTTACCAACGCGTATGAACCCCGTGAATAGCGAAAACCAAAATTTGGGAGAATCAAAAGGGAATACTGATTGAGGAGAAAATAACAAAAGAGAAGAAAAAGAGAAGGTAGCAAAGTGAATGTCAAATTTTTGGAAGAGAGGGAGGGCCGAAATTTTGAAAAAAAAAACAAAAGAAAAGAAAAAAGAAAAAAATAATCCAGATAACCCCCATATCTCAACCCCCAATATTTTCTCCATCAAACAACCCACTACTCAGAATTCGAATACAACTAAAACTCTCTCAAGCAACTGAGTAAAAATTAATGCCCACGCTCGCGCAGGGATACAAACACAGGACCTCCAACACGCAGGCCCCCTTACTCGAACCAGTAGGCTTATTCTGATGTGAAATTACAAACAACTAAATATAAGCTCACTGAACAAGGATAAGACTTAATTCCAAAAAGAAACAAATTTTGCTGAAGTTAAGGCTTGAGCCCAAGACCTCACACACATACCCAGAACACTTAACCACTGAAGTAGATAGATAGTTGTGCCAGATATTCACAGAATCAGAAATATATGAGTCTGGGTGTTACAAATCTACCCCTTAAAAGAAATTTCGACCTCAAAATTTACCTGATCAGAATAGATGAGGATACTGCTAACGCATTGAGTCTTCAGGTTCCCACGTGGCCTCTTCAGTACCATGTTTCCACCAAAGAACTTTCACTAAAGGGATAAACTTCCTCCTTAGAACCTTAATGTTACAATCCAGAGTCTGAACCGACTCCTCCTCAAAGGTAAATCTGACTTAACCTCGATCTCCTCAACAGGAACAACATGAGAAGGATTAGACCTATACCACCTTAACATCGAACGTGAAATACATCATGGATATGGTCTAACTCTGGAGGTAGCTCCAACTGATAAGTGACCGGTCCCACACACTTTAGAATCTGATACGACCCAATAAATCTAGGGCTCAGCTTGCCCTTATGATCGAATCTTAAAACCTTCTTCTATGGAGAAACCTTAAAAAACACAAACTCCCCTACAGAGTACTCAAAATCATGCCTCCTTAGATTTGTATGAGACTTATGTCTATCAGAAGCCACCTTTAGACGATCCTAAATCAGTCTGACCTTATCCTCGGTCTCAGAAACCAACTCAGGACCCAAAATCTGACGCTCACCCAACTCAATCCAACATAGCAGAGTGTGACACTTACGACCATATGAAGCCTCGTAAGGTGCCATCTGGATGTTAGCCTGGAAACTGTTATTGTAGGCGAACTCAGCTAGAGGCAGATAATTGTAACACCCCTCACCGTTTTCAACGCCGGAATAGGGTTACAGAGCATTACCTGACTTACAACACATTAAACATACTTTTGATATAGATTTAATCAAATCATACAATCATCATTCAATCTCAATCAATTTGTCCCTAATACAAGCTTACGAGGCCCTAAACAAATTTTAGGAATGGTTCGGGACTAAACCGATAACTTAAGAAACTTTCACAAACTTTGAATTTTTTTTCTCAAAACAGGGGACACACGCCCGTATGGCCAGGTCGTGTGTTTCACACGGCCACCAGACACACTCGGGTAAGAGGCCGTGTGGAAATTCGAAATGGGAGCACATGGTCGTGTCCCAGCCCGTGTCCAACCCTGTGTAACTCTCTAACTTGGGTCACACGGCCAACACACACGCCTATGTGGCTAGCCCGTGTGCCCTAAAAATGACCACACACTCCCATGTGCAGGCCGTGTGCTAGGACGTGCCAAACCTATAGGGTATACTGACTTATGCCACATGGCCAAGTCACAAGCTTGTGTGTGAGGTTGTGTGAAGCATACTGACTTGATTTCAATGTCAACACCAGGGGCCACACGTCCGTGTAAGATAACTGTTTGTCACACACGGTTGAGACACTCGCCCGTGTATCTGCCTGTGTGGACAAAAATAAGCTATTTACCAAGCCAATTTGTCACCCAAATATGCATATACCTACACAACCAAAATGGCACCAAATCATAGTATAAATAAACATCTAATTTAGCCACAATCAAGTCTCATTCATTCCATTTCCAATACTAACAACCAACATACTTATAACCTCAAGTCTTACTCAATCAAAACATACCAAATGACATATACAAATCAACTAACTAAACCTCTCCCAAACATACATCATTTTGCACCAATTAACAAACATAATTTCATATCTAATATCAACCGTTTAACATATACTATATCAATATCCACAAGCTTCATAATATAAGCAATTTACATATCCATCCGTGAACTCATAATATCAACCATATATGCACATATATGCGCATAACCAAATCCACCAAATTAAGCCAACACTCATGGCCATATTTACAAACCAAAACATATGTCATCACAAGTCATTACAAATAACCAAAATCACTATCAACCCATAATCAAAATGACTCAAAATACCTATACATGCCATATACTTAAAATACTAAAGTTCAAAGGTACCAAGTGATAGGTGGTAGTGTGAAACGATCTCCGACGATCCCCGAATTCGAGCTAGCTTGCTAACACTATAAAACATAGGAAAAATAAACAAAGTAAGCTATAAGGCTTAGTAAGCTCATATGAAATAAACTTAATGAAATCACATAAATATAATCCAATATTTGAATACATCAACATGTAGCTTACATTAGTTAACAAACATCTCAATTACTCATTCACAAAACTATATAATTTCTTCACCATTTCTTCGATTCAAAGCTAATATGGTTTATGCACACACCTGTACCATCTCGTACCAATCTCAAACAAAATCTCATCTTTCTTTTACCCATTGAACCATTCAGAATAGAAGTGGGATACTCAAGGGTTCACACGATAAGTACCTATACCATGGGCCATAGCCAAATCAAGGTAACTTATCTCCTAAGTACTAATATCATAGTCCGAAGCCAAATCAGTATAAATCGCACCCAAAGTGCTATATCATGCCCGGAAGCCAACTCAATGCATCCCTTAATGACATGTTACTAGCATCCTAAACTATTCCTAAGGTTTAACTGGGATTTCAAATATCAAATCATCGTCGAATCACTATCATTTATCACATACAAACTTACTTCAAATGTGGAAATTTATCACATACAAACTTACTTCAAATGTGGAAACGATGAAATAAGTTGTTTAGTTGATAACTTTCGCTTTTCCCTGATCTAGATCCAAATTCCACTTTTCTTGATCTAAATATATTCAAAATTAACTTATTAAATAATCTCTCTATTCAATTTAATCCAAAACAAACATTAGGGCAATTTTACACATTTTCCCTTAAACTTTCACATTGTTTTACAATTTAGTCCTTATTTCACAAAAATCACAAATTAATGTAATTCAATACCAACCCATGCTAGCCGATTTATCAATTAGTCCCTAGCAACCCATATTTTTTTTATTTATTACACATTTTAACACTAACTTTACACATTTCTCAATTTAATTCCTATTTTACAATTTCACTAAAAAACACTTAACAAAACTTGTATATCTATCAACAAGCATTCATAATCTATAAAGAAACTTCAAAACACACATGTATGGCATCATTCAAAATCTTTATCAGTTTTGCAAAATAGTCCTTAGGCTAGCTAATACTAGTTGCAGCGATCTCGAAAACATAGAAATCATTAAAAACGAGACAAAAATCATACCTAAATGAGCATGAGAAGCTTGGCCGAATGTAAACCTATCAATGGCTTCTTCTCTTTTAAATTTTCAATTAAATAAACTTTGAAGATGATGACTTTAATCTTTGTTTTATTATAATTAACCTTAATTGCTTAATTACCTATTTAACCTTATTAGTAATTCAAAATTTCAATTATGCCATGCCATTATCATCCACTACCATAATAATGGTCTAATTACCACTTAAGGACCTTAACTTTAAGGTTCTATAGCTATTAGATACCTTTAGCTATTAGAACCCAAGTTTTACGCTTTACGCGATTTAGTCCTTTTTAACGAATTAAGCAATCAAACGATAAAATTACTTCACGAAATTTTCACACATATTCTATAATATCTTAATCACTTAAAATAATATTAAATAATTTTTTGATCTCGAATTTGTGGTTTCAAAACTACTATTCTGATTTGACTAAAAACGAGTTGTTACAACTCTCTATCCCTTAAGGATTTTTGTCCCCGAAAATCTTACCAGTGAATAGGCTAGGGTACTATTTTTTCATAGCTTCCTCGGGCTCCCACGTAGCCTCTTCAACACTGTGGCGTTGCCACAAGACCTTCATTAAAGCTATGCATTTATTTCTCAGTTATTTAATCTCTCGGGCCAAAACTCTGATCGGTTCTTCATTGTATGTGATATCAGGTTGAATTTCAAACTCAAACAGAGAAATTACATGTGATGGATCAAATCTATATCGACGCAACATCGACACATGAAACACAATGTGGATTTTCTCTAACTCGGTCGATAAAGCTAATCGATATGCCACTAGCCCTATTCATTCAATAATCTCATACGGCCTAATGAAACGCAGACTCAATTTGCATTTGCGACTGAAACGAAGTATTTTCTTCCACGAAGATACTTTCAATAACACTTTGTCACTGATCTAAAATTCAATGTCTTTTCATTTCAAATCCGCGTAAGATTTTTGATGATCTAAAGCTGCTTTCAGACAGTTGCGGATTACTTTCACTTTCTCTTAAGTTTCTCTGACTAAATCAACCCTGTGAATCTATTTCTCGCTAAGATCAGTCCAGTACAATGAAATTTAGCATTTGTGTCCATACAAAGCTTCATACGGGGCCATCTTTATGCTAGATTGAAAGCTATTATTATATGCAAATTCAACCAGCGGCAAATATTTTTCCTATTTGCCTCCAAATTCTAAAACACAGTATCTGTAACACCCTTAACCCGTGTCTATTGTTGAACTAGGGTTAAAGGCATGACCGCAGAAAATTAGAACATTGACATTCATTTCATAAGCATCGAAGCATTAAAGATCAATCATCAATATAGAGTCCCTTATATAGGTCATCGAGACCTTAAACATGCATTAAAAAGGGGTTGGGACTAAACCGAACACATACAAAGTTTCTCCAAAATTTAAACATTTTTCAAATAAGTACAGGTCACACGTCTGTGTGAACAAGCTGTGTGCCTCACACGGCTTTAGACACGCCCGTGTGTCCAGACCGTGTCAAAATAGGGCATACATACTGACTTGTTCACACTGCCATAAGACACGTCCATGTGCTTTGGCCGTGGTCGAATCTGACTTGGGCCACACGGCTAGCCACACACCCGCGTGCCTTGCCCGTGCTCAAGCCTTACTTACAATTGTAGGGTACCCCAAGGGACACACGGTCGTGCAACATAGCCGTGTGTCGCACACGGCTGAGGCACACGCCCATGTCCCTGCCTGTGTGGACAAAAGTAGGCCATTTGATGAGCCAATTTGCCACCCCAATTTGGGTCACCCTACAAGCAAAGAAACAAGCATAATTGCACAACCATTTCAGCCAAAATCCATACCAATCCATACAACATTTATGCCATAACATTATGCCATAAACTCAACTCAATTGTGCCAAAACATAAGACCAAATCATATAAAAAATATGGCTTCATAATCTCTAAACTCATGACCAAATCTCATACCAAAAATTTGCCAAAATTACCATTTTTTAAGCCATACATGAACACATCAAATAGAACATTTTGCATCACATTTCATATACCAAAATCAAAACATAAACACAACCATATCAAGCCATATCATTGATAAACCATAATTTATACATATTTTTACCCCATGCTTAACGTATTTTATGGATGATTTTCCATTAGAATTGGTGAATTCGATGCTCCTAATGCTTTAATTTCATGTTTTATACTTAGGAGAGCATAGGAGAGCAAAAGGAATGAGAAACGGGCTAAAAACGGAGAAAATGGGCCAAAGTATGAAATAAACACGGCCTGGACTTCCTCACACAGGAAGACCTCACGGCCGTGTCAATTTGGCAGTTTCGAAGCACGATTCACACGGGCGTGTCACACGAGCGTGTCCCTGCCAAGCCCAAGTTGAGTCCAATTCAGAAAAGGCTAATTTTGAGGGCTTTTAGGCATTCCAAAGCCTATAAATACACCCTAAAGGAGGAAGAAAAGGGGGGCATAGAAGAGGGAGTAAGGAATTACTCCAAGGAAGCCGATTGATCCACCCCAGAAGCTGGATTCACCATCAAGACTGAAGATCTCTCCTCAATTTCCCCTTCAGGGGTTTTGGGTTTTCTTTATGTTTTGTATTCTTTATTATTCTGAGATGTTTTCTTATTTAGTTGTCAACTAAAACCCCTAAATACCTAAGGGGAATGAAACCTAAGACGAATCACTATTAGAATGAATTTTAATTAATTTATGATTTTTATTGATATGTCCTGAATTAAAACATAGGTATTTATGCATTTATTGTTTAAACTTTAAGACATTAGAGAATCAAGCATGATAAGTTGATTTTTGAAGAATTATAAACTTTTAGGTTGTTTTCCTAAGTTTAGGTATTATCATGAGTTGAAATTCACAAGTTTAAACATCAAAAAGCCATAATTTTTGTGAGATCTTGAGCCTTTAGAGCATATTTTATTTCTTTCATGCTCACTCTTATTATGAGTGCATCAGTATTGATTTGTTATTCTAGAACTTGCTTAATTATGCATGTCAAGACCACACCATTTGATTTGATATGTCAAGATGATAAAGACACTTAGGTTTAACCCACTCACTCCAAAAAATCCTACCTTCATAATTGACCCTTAGTGAACCCCTTTGAGCCTAACAAGCCATTAATTGACTTACCCTCAATATTAACCCAGAACCCATTATTGTTGAAATCCCCTAATTTGATCCCTATTTTTGTCGAGACTTGATTTGAACTAATTGCTTAGCTATGTTCTGTTCTTCTATGTATTTGACTTGTTCTTAATATATATATATATCAACACATATTAGTAGTAATTCGTCATTTTTGAGCTTGAGTGTTAATTCCATATTCTGAGAAGAAGCTCACTTGTATTCAACTGATGACTAGTTATTTTTCAAGCTAAGTAATTTTTCAATTCAATCTCGATTCTAACCTTTTCTTTCAGCTTGTGACCACATCCCTTAACCAAAGCCACATTACAACCCTCTAAAAGACATTTTTGATTGATGTATCAGCTCAATTTATAGTGGTGGAGATTTGATTTTCAAGCAAGCCTATGACAATAGCTTTTCATATTGACTAATGAGTGCTTTAATTGATGTCCTTAAACACCTTGAGTGATTTGAGTGAATCTTTAGTGAGGATGTTAAACTCTGTGATATTTTGATCAAAGGTAATCACTTAGATAAGGGGAGACACCTATGTTTTCGTGATAAAATACTCAACTTGGAATGTTTGAAACTTTGATGTACTTTTAGTTGAATTTTCAAGGTAAGAATACTTATGGATTATTTTGAGATATTATTTATGGGGATTGTAAATTGAGAAGAATTTATTTTGTTTGTGAGTTGAGGATTTTGCTTAAGGACAAGCAAATGCTTAAGTGTGGGGATATTTGATAAACCGTAATTTATACATGTTTTTATCCCATGCTTAGCACATTTATGGATGGCTTCTCCTTAGATTTGGTGAATTCGATGCTCCTAATTCTTTAATTTCATGTTTTATACTTCGGTGAACATAGGAGAGTAAAAAGAGCGAGAAACGGGCTGAAAACGGAGAAATGGACCCACATGGGAAATCAACACGATCGTGTCCCTTTGGCAGGATCGAAGCACGACTTACACGTGTAGACTACACGCCCATGCCTATTCAATAACCTTGACCACAGGCTGGAGTAATCGCACATGGCCATGTCACACAGGCATGTCCCTACCGAGCCCAAGTATAACCGTATTCGAAAAAGGCCAATTTTGAGGGCTCTTAGGCATTCTAAAGCCTATTTAAACACCTGAGGAGGCACTTAGGAGGGGAGATATAGAATAGGGGGCAAGGAATTACTCAGGGGAAGCCGATTGGTCCATCTCAGAAGCCGGATTCATCATCAAGACTGAAGATCTCCCTTCAACTTCCATACAGGGGTTTTGGGTTTTCCTTATGTTTTGTATTCATTATTCTTCTGAGATGTTTTCTTCTATAATTATGAACTAAATCCCCTAAATACCTAAGGGGAATGAATCCTAGGACGGATCTTGTTATTATTTTCTGAATTGTATGATAAATATTTGACTTATTCTTAATTATGTGTTCTTAATTCTTGTTTTGATATTCCAAGATATTGATTCAAATTAATGCTCTTATTCAGAGGAGGAATTGACCCTGTCTAAGAGTAAATTTGTCATAATTAAGCAGAGTTGATTGCACGCCTAGAGATAGGATAATAAGATTTTGCCGGATTAGGGTGAAACCTAATAAGGGGATCCATTGATCGAGTTAATGCAACACTAGGTGTTAATTAGAAAGAGATTTCAATTAATCAACCTATGGTTAGACGTTATTAGTTTCAAGAGAGATAATAATATAACTTAGGGATTTCTATGGATCAAGTCAAATGAATAAATCGTCTGATTCAGAGTCAAATAACAAGTGAAGTCTAGGTGGATTTTTCCTTGGGTATTGTCTTGATCAATCGAATTTTCCCAAAAGCTTTTCCCCAATTTCTCTCTGTACATTCTTAGTTTAGTTAATTAATTTAGATAAACAAATCCCTTAATTTTTAGGCTAGATAATAAAAAGAAAGTAATTACTAGTACTATTGGTTCTTTTGGGTTCGACAATCCGGTCTTGCTAAAGCTATACTACTGTTCGATAGGTACACTTGCCTTCATCGTGATAATAGTTAGTTTCAAGAACGCTTAATTATAAATTTTTAAAACCTATCGTGAATATCACGTATCAATTTTTCGACCAAAAGGCATAACTAGGAACTTGTAATGCCTATATCGAGTCCTAAATGCAGTCTTATGAACATCCATCTCCTTAACCTTCAACTGATGGTAGCCAAAATGAAGATCTATCTTAGAGAACACTAAAGCTCCTCTAAACTGATCAAATAAGTCATCGATCCTCTGAAGCAGATACTTATTCTTCATAGTCAACTTATTTAGCTGTCGATAATCGATGCACATCCTCATGGTCCCATTCCTTTTATTCACAGACAAAACTGGTTCCCCCCATGGAGACACACCTAGGACGGATGAAACCACGGTCCAAAAGTTCTTGAAGTTGGGCCTTAAGCTCTATAAGTTCCTTCAGTGCCATTCGGTAGGGAGTGATGGACACTGGAGCTATACCCTGAAGAAGCTCAATCCCAAACTCAACATTCCTATTTGGAGGTAAACCTGGTAACTCCTCAGGAAAGACATTTAGAAAGTCCCTCACAGTTTTGATGTCCTCGATAGAAGAATCCTCAAAAGTAGAAACACTGACGTAAGCCAAAAATGTCCCATACCCTTTCCGAACTAGTTTCTCGGCCACAAGAGTGGAGATCACATGAGATAGGTAATCTCGACGCTTACCACTCGTAACCACCTCCATATCATTCTTAGTCCTCAAAACGACTCTCTTAGATACACAGTCCAAATTGACTTGATGCTCAACCAACTAGTCCATGCCCAGAATAAAGTTAAACTCCCCAAATGAAAGCTCCATCAGATTCACTAGAAATACATTCCTTTGTACCTCTAACAACATCCTATAGAGTTTACTAACCTGAATAGACTGCCCCAATGAACTCAATATAGTAACCTCACTAGAAGTGCTCTCAACAGAAACCCCCAAGTTTTTAGATACAGTATTAGCTACATAGGAGTGTGTAGAACCTATGCTTATCAGAGCAGTATAAGGTACATCAAATGTAATAAACGTACTAGTGATAACATTTGGAGCATCTCTATGCTCTCGGTATTGTGCAACATATACCAATGCAGGCTGTCTTGCCTCAGTCTAACTAGCACCTTTGCCCGGTGCTCTCTGCCCACAACCCACACCATTACCACCCCTAGCCTGTCCATAGCCGCTACGTGGTAGTTGAACTGCCTTTGAGGCTGTACAGAACTCGAAGCTAAAGCTTGCATCTGATCTGCCTGCTGTGGACACTCACTAATATGGTGCTCAAGAGACCCACACCTCAAACAAGCCCCAATCCTCCTCCAACACTGGTCTCGATGGCGTCTACCACAATCACTGCACGGCTATTTTGGCGCTCTACACGCTTAACATCCTCAGTGATCTTCGCATTCTCAACTAGAACAACAAACTCTAACTCCCTCTATAGAGCAACCAATACCCTCAAACTGTCTCTTAACCCATTCTCAAACCGAACACACCTCTCGTACTCAGACGCCACCATGCCTCGAGCATAGTGGCTCAGTCTTAGAAATTTAGCCTCATACTCGGCCACAGATCTATTCCCTTGCGTGAGATTCACGAACTCACGCCTACGGGAATCAATATAGCTCGCCTCCATGTACTTACTCTAGCAGGTGGTCTTAAAGAAATCCCAAGTCAAATGATCAAGCTAAGTACCCTCCTCAACCGTCAACCACTACTGATATACCTCGTCGCTAAGCAAGGAACTGCCCCCTTAAATTTCTGCTCAGGAGTATAGTCTAAATCATTCATAATCCTCTCTGTGGCCTCCAACCAGTACTCAGCCACACTAGGGGCGACTCCAGTGACACCCCTAAATAGCTCGGCATCATTAGACCGGAGTTGTTCAGTTATCGACCCACGACCCCCAACTCCAGAATGAGGTCCAGCGACCCTCTCCAATATCCTCAGCATAGTCTGGGACAATGCGTTATCCCTAGCCAAACGAATTTGAGACCTAGTGTCAGTTGCTGGTGAAACTGGTGTCTCACTCAAATCCAGATGTGGCATACTACCTAGTGAGGAAGACTCAGCTCAAGCCCCTTACGAACCCTACCACAGCCATGAGTACCACATCCGTAAATTCCACGAGTGCTCATAGTGTAATTCAAAATTTATCTACACTATAAATTTTTATGCATCAGTTCCAATATATATTAATAGATATTTTCTGCGTAAATTATCAGAAGTTTAGAGATATTTTCAGAAGTTTCAGTTTCTAACTATTTCAGTACAGTTTCCAGTAAATGTTTTCCACAGTGTTTTCAGAATAGTCCTAACTAAGTTTCAGAAAATACTAACTACAGTGTTTTCAGAATTTTCTACCAAAAATTTAGAAATACTTATAAGATCGACAGCGGAGACTCAGTGTACCACATACATCCTCAATTATTCAAATCATTTTAAATCCAATACTTTCTAAAACAAAATTTTTGGAACCCAAAATTCATAGTCGAGTTTTATAACCTGGCTTTGATACCACTAAATGTAACATCCCAACCCTGGCCTAGATGTCATGATCGGATGTGTCATAAAGAATGGGTTTTGAAACTAAGTTACTTTAAAAACCTAGGCACTTTTATATCTCACATTCATTCAAGTTTATTACAGAAAACATTATTTTAACCATTTATTTGCCAAAACACTTATTACAGCGAAAGTTTTACAAAACCAGTCCATTTTAGAAATCCATTTCGTATTCTTAGAAAACCTATTCTTGGCATTAAAATCTGTGTCCGTAAAATATTTTATCAAGCATGCAACATACTAAGCAAAACAATCTAAATTAAGTTAAAAACCAAACAGTCCAGAGAGTCCCAAAAATTACAAACTCTAAGAATATAACCCAAATTAATAAATAAATCATAAACTAATAAATCTAAACAGTTTTATGGAAGAGTGGTCATTGTTGAGTCCTTGTTGCACCGATCTGCCTAAGACTGTGGATTACCTAATAGTACAAATAAACAGATGTAAGTTTACATAAACTCAGTGTGTAACCCAACAAAAATAGACATGCAATATAAACAGAATCAAATATTCAGTCATATACAAATTTGGACTCAAGTCCATTTCAAATACAGATATAATAAACAGAATCAGATAATTAGAATCCTAGCCCCATCCTCTACCCACCATCTCCGACCATCCTAACACACCATGTGAGGTTAAAACACACCCACCAATCCCTACATGCCATGTTGTGCCATTATGACATGTATCAGATATAGTGTAGCCAAGTTGCCAGATATTAAGCGATGATTGTCGTATAGTACACTTTCTCCATAAATACAAAACCCACCCCACAATCATATACAGAACAGATACAAAATACATATACAGAATTAACAGATTAAAACATGCTTATATATACAAATATCAATTATGCAATTAACATAGTAATAAAACATGCATATTCATACTCAGAATAGTGTTTTACACTATTAGGTCACATAGCTTTAGGGTTTAGCTAGCCCTTATGAACCCTACAGTAGGCGCACAATTGATTGGGACGACCTGTGTGACCCTAAGAGAAATTTCAAAAATTTGGGCCCATGTGTCCGTGTGGGCCTAAACGCCCAACTCGGCTTAGCCTATGGCCCATACGCCCACACTCGAGCACAACATGGCCTTGTGATGCACACAACCATGCCTTTTTCAACCACACAACCGTGTCCTCACACACGGGTGACTACACGCCCGTGTGGTGTCAACAAAATAATTTTTTTGTTTTTGCTGAATCTCGTTTTTCTGTGTTTCGGGTACACACCTAGTATTGATTTGATGGGAAACCACTTCCGAGACTTTCAAAACCTAAAATTGACAAACCAAACTCCAAAATCAGTCTTAATTCATGACTAAATCAAAATCACAAAACTGACCATATTTCAAAACGATCGTCCAACACTTACCCCGAAGCGCGAAAGAATACCGACTAAGATTCTGCAAAAGAAAGACCCCATTCTTCATGATTTTTTACTATCAAAAATAGAGATTCAATGCTAATAGAAAAGGCAATATCACTTAACCCGTTAAAGAGGAAAAGCTGTAACACCCCTCACACGTATTTAATGTCGGAATAGGGTTACAGAGTATTATCGAGCATATTATACAATTACACATACATTTTCTTATACATTTTCAATTTTATCAGATATCAATCAACTACATTCTTATCGCCCCTAATACGACCTTACAAGGCTCAAAACATGCATTTGGGGTTGTTCGAGACTAAATCGATAACTTTAGAAACTGACCATATTTCAAAACGAACGTCCAACACTTATTCCGAAGCCCCAAAAAATACCGACTACGATTTTGCAAAAAAAGGACCCCATTTTTCACGATTTTCTTCTATAAAAAACACATATTCAATGTTAACAGAAAAGGCAATATCACTTAGCCCGTTTAAAGAGGAAAACTCCCTACTCAAACAAAAATACCACTAATACTTACCACCGCGTATAAACCCCGTGAATTGCAAAAACCAAAATTTGGAAGAATCAAAAGGGAATACCGATTGAGGAGAAAATAACAAAAGAGAAGAAAAAGATAATGGAGCAAAGTGAACGTCAAATTTTTTGAAGAGAGGGAGAGTCAAAATTTTGAAAAAGAAAACAAAAGAAAAGACAAAAGAAAAAAATAATCTAGATAACCCCCATATCTCAACCCCTCAATATTTTCTCCATCAAACAACCCACTACTCAGAATTCGAATACAACTAAAACTCTCTCAAGCAACTGAGTAAAAATTAATGCCCACGCTCACGCAGGGATTCGAACACAGGACCTCCAACATACAGGCCCCCTTGCTCGAACCAGTAGGCTCATTCTGATGTGAAATTACAAACAACTAAATATAAGCTCACCGAATAAGGATAAGACTTAATTCCAAAAAGAAACAAATTTTGCTAAAGGTAAGGCTTGAGCTCAAGACCTCACACACTCACCCAGAACACTTAACCACTAAAGCAGATAGACAGTTGTGTCAGATATTCACAAAATCAAAAATATATGAGTCAGGGCGTTACATACCTCCTTGATATTTTGAAAGTGTAGGAAGCTAGTAACTCAATTTGATATCGATACCATATCATAAGTATCAATACTCGTGGTAATAAAAGTGATACTTCATGAAAAGTACCGATAATTTTTGAGATTTTGATTTTAAAGGAAAAACAAATGTTATTTTGGTATCGATTTTCCAAGCAATATTGATACCATTTGAGAGAATTATCGATACCTTTGATTCAATATCGATACCTACATGAATAATTTAGAATTTTTGTTTAGTGGTCTAAAAACATGTCTAAGTCTCATTTTAAGTTCACTAGATGAATGTTTAGCATGTTTTAATGAGTATGATGTGTGATGGTGGTGTGACATCCTAATATTCGGGCTCGATGACTGGGCCAGGTATAGGGTGTTAAAAACTTTGTAACATCCCAAAAATCAAAGGTTAGTAGAATCGAGTTAGTGAATCGAGAGAGAGTGGTCATGCCTTAATTTTTGAAATTTATCTATGCATTTTTAGGAAATAAATGAGGTATTTTTTTGTTGGTTAAGTGTTAGTGAAATGTTCCTTGAAACCCCAAGTTCAAATCCCTTCTCTCTCACCATTTTTATTATTTTGCAAATTTTGTCTTAAACACTAGTATGTGACATGCCTTGTTTTTTAAAATAAATATTTCAAATTATATCAAGAATGAGTTATTGGTTTGATGGTTAAAAATTAGTGAATTATTCCTTGAGGTCCTAATTACAATTCCCTTCCCATGCAAATAATTTAATTTTTTGACAAAAACCCCTTGTTTTAATGTGTAGGCCATCCAAGCCTAGTTAACATAGGTATAAATATTAATTTTTCACTAATAATCAGCCTTTAATCCTCCTCCTCATTTCCCTAGTCGTTCCTCTCCTCCTCTCCTTCTCTTTGATTTTAATTTTTTTTCCTTTCCTCCATTGTTGTCATCGTCTACACCTAGTTTTACCATCTCTTTCTTTTCTTTTTCTTTTTCTTTTTGCCACAAGATTTTTTAAAATATTCTCAACCAAATTGATGTCATTTTTCCACATTAAAATAAGCCCCAAATATAAAATCTTGAACTCAAAGATCGATCCCAAACATTGCCAAGAAAGTGTCATTGTCGTTTCTCTCGACTAGCTTGGGTAATGTCTCTTCTCTCTTCAATTTCTTAATTAATCTTGTCAATTAAAAACAAAAAATTTCCAGATCTCTAATTTGATTTATTTTAAACTATTTCAAAGGTATTTTTCCAGATTTTAATGAAATTTCAAACCGTTTTAAAATTTAGCCCTAATTTTGGCCACTACGAGTGGTGGTGCATGCACCTATGGGCAAGAACAGGGCTGTTTTATTTCTTGGTTCTTGCCCATATTTTTCCAGAATTAAATTTAGTTCTTGAACCCTTCTAATCAGCTTTTAAACCCATTTCAATTTGGTAAAAATTTTCTTGATTGATTGGTCATTCCGATCCCACAAATCGTGAACTAGTTTGATATTTTGACATAGTTGTTGGGTAAAGGTTATGAATTGATTAAATAAAGGAATTCAATAATTAATTAGCTACTATTTTCCAGTATATTATTGAACTAGGTGCTGACCCAAGCACCCCAAATCATCCGTAAAGGCGAAGAACGGTTGTACGTACAGTTTGCATCGATACAGTGTAAGGAATCTAACTAGTTTGGATTCATAAAATAGTTATAATTTCAACAATTGGTTTGAATTAATAAGTGGGTTTTTAGGGGCTGGTTTAATGGTAAATTGATTTAATTTATACTAAATTTTGGTTTAGGTTTGTTATTAACGAAAATTGGAAGATTCATTAGTGTGCTGCGAGGAAGCGAAAAATAAGTTGTGGGTCCTGAACTCATAAAATTGTTTGAAAAATGTTAAATATCATGTTATATTTGATAAATTAGTTTTTTGATTGGATTGGCTTAACATCCAAATTATTGGTTTTGTGAGTGGCCGAACTAGGTATGTTTCGAGCCTTAAAAGATTGACATGTCGGCAAAAAACCTAGTTTGATAGTATGGATGTTTGATTGAGTTTGTAATTGCATATTTGAGTTAATGGATATGAAAACGTTTGTGTGAATGATAAGCTAATGTATGATTTAAATGCATGAGATATTTGTTATATTGTGTACCGAAAAGGGTGCTATTTATGCACAATGAAAATCCGTAAAGTATGTGAAATTGAATGATATTGATTGATACCAACAAAATGATAATTTGAAAGATTGGAACACTGTTTCGATTTACTGAAAGTATGTGATTATTGAAGACATGTTGAGCATGTCAAATGAATGTGAAAAGTAGTGCGATATGACTATGCATGAGATTGTGTGACATATTGTATATGCATTGGGTTGAGATTTTGTGGTTGATAGAGGAGTTCTGTGGAGTACCAGTGGCATAAAGTCTGCATTATTCATAGTCAGTGCACTGCACTTGGAGTACTAAGGGGATTGACGATTTTTGTAACACCCCTTAACCGTGTTTGATGCCAGAACAGGGTACAAGGCATTACAAGACTTAAACATACACAAACATGCAAAACCAGACCAGAAATTTCATTCATATTCAAAACTAATTCAAACACATGCGTTTCGTTCCTTATTTGGGTCTACGGAGCCTAAAACATGTATTAAAAGCAGTTTGGGACTAAACTGAGAACTTTGGAAAGTTTTGGAAAAACTTAGAAAATTTTTCCATGAAACAAGGTCATACGCCCGTGTGGACACAGGGACATTCCCGTGTGCCGTCGACACACCCATGTCCTCAGGCCGTGTAAGTCTCTGTTTATGACGTCAGTAAAACAAATTGAACCACACCGCCAAGCCACATGACTGTGTGCTAGGCCATGTGACGAATTAAATTCTCACAAAAATGCTACAGACTTCACACGCCCTAGACACATGTCCATGTCTCAAGGCAGTGTCCTCCACACGGCTGAAACACACGACTGTATCTCTGCCCGTGTGACCAGTACTTAGGCTATTTTCCAAGCCTTTTGTTATCCTTAATCCCTTACGCATTTATACACATCAAAGACACATATCATAACATCAATTTAATGATTAAACATCCTTTCTTAAGACACATTCTTAGCATTAGCATGTCGTCATCCATATGTACCACATACTCATGTGGTACCAAGTCTAGGCACAACAATTCATATCCATTGGCCTTGCCATTGTGTTACTACTTTTACCATTAATTCATGATTTTCGACTTATCAATTAATCCTAACTTAATCATCAAGCAATCATGTACAATCATTATCATCTTATTACCATGTCACATAATTACTTCTTGGCTATGACCATTTCGATTGGTCATAAAGCATTCATCATGCACATATGTCATAACACTAATCATTCATAGCAAGTAAGCATGACTACTTCATCACATCATAAAGCATTAGAACATAGCATGGACAGATACGCTTACAAATCATAATTAATATGAGCCACATCTCATGACCATATACAATAAATCAATATAAGCCAAAACATTTGGCTAAATCATAAGAACACATATCGTAATAACTAAGTCCCTATACATGCCACTCACTTGAAGACACTTAAGGTTTATCAATACCCCAAAGGTGATAGCTTGATAGCGTGATGCTGCCTCCAAAGATCTCTAACCCAGAGCCGTCCTAACAAGACTAAAAGAAATGGAAAAGAGGGAGTAAGCTTTAAAGCTTAGTAAGCCTATATGAAAATAATAAGCATTCCATGCCATTTCTTGACTTAAATCAATATTGTAATCACAACATAGCATATATCACAAGCATCTTATAGATATATCTACATACTTTCCATTCAAAACTCTTATCACACATTTACCTTCCCAGGTCATAGCTTATGAACACATAATTTGCATCATACCTCATGTTCATCATTCATTCAAACATAATTCACCACAAGGTCATCATGTATGTTAAACATAATGCAATCATATCATTAGCATAGTGTACCATAAAGTCCTATAATCATAATTCTCTCATTCGCCTCTTATCAAAGTCTCATAATCATAACCTTCTCATGTGCAACATTACCAGATATTCATCACATATTAAGCTCATTGCTCAGGAGTTTTGAGTACGTACCTATACCCTTTCAACATGATCATACCTTGTCATTTCTTTGACATAATCTTTGGATTACTCGTTGAACTTCTCTTTGGACTACCCGTTGAACACTCGGAATATTATCAGTTATATCAGAAGTTTGCAGCTAAGTGCCTTATCTGTAGCCAACGCTACTTCTTATCTCAGATCACATGTTGCTCGTTTATGAGCTACTCACGGGTCTGCTCGTGCAAGCTATCAGGTATTAGCAATACATGCCGGACTACCTCGCCATCAATAACATGTATGAGACCAGTACCCGGACGCCAAAACATGTGTCACATATATCACAAACTCAAACCACAACTCAATGAGTTTGGTTGTCACATATATCACGAACTCATACCACAACTCAATGAGTTCAGATTAGATAATTCCTAGTGACATGTCACTTGTATCCTAACTATTCCTAAGGTTCAAATACGATTCTTCGATACCACATTAATGTTGACCTTGCTCGTAATGTCGAATCCAATATGGATGACACCAATCACATACTCATGAAATAATCAAAGTATATTTCATTATAAAATGTAGGCAATAAAGACATAATACAACAACATATCAATTATGTAAGTATTTATCATACATGCAATATTAAAGCATTCAAAGTATGATACATGTTGCATTATTTGCAAATGAACTTACTTGTCGAATCCTCGTCGAGTACATCTGTATAACCAATTGGTAAACCATAAATTATACATGTTTTTACCCTATGTTTAATGCATTTTATGGATGATTTCTCATTAGAATTGGTGAATTCGATGCTCCTAATGCTTTAATTTCATGTTTTATACTTAGGAGAGCATATGAGAGCGAAAGGAACAAGAAATGGGCCAAAAATGGGGAAAATGGGCCAAAGTACGAAATCAACATGGTCTGGACCTCCTTACACGAGTAGACCACACGACCGTGTCAATTTGGCAAGCTTGAACACGGCCTGAAGTAATCGAAAATGGGTGTCCCTGCCGAGGCCAAGTTGAGTCCAATTCAGAAAAGGCTAATTTTGAGGGCTTTTAGGCATTCCAAAGCCTATAAATACACCCTAGAGGAGGAGGAAAAGGGACACAGAGAATAGGGGGTAAGGAATTACTCCAAGGAAGCCAATTGATCCATCTCAGAAGCCAGATTCATCATCAAGACTGAAGATTTCTCCTTAATTCCCCTTTAGGAGTTTTGGGTTTTTTTATGTTTTGTATTATTTATTATTCTGAGATGTTTTCTTATTTAGTTATGAACTAAAACCCCAAAATACCTAAGGGGAATGAAACCTAAGACGAATCTTGTTATTATTTTCTGAATCATATGATAAATATTTAACTTGTTCTTAATTATGTGTTCTTAATTATTGTTTTGATATCCCAGGATACTGATTCAAGACAATCTTTTATTCAGAGGAGGAATAGACCCTATCTAAGAGTACATTTATCATAATTAAGTGGAGTTGATTGCGCGCCTAGACATAAGGTGACAAGAATTTTCCGGATTAGGGTGAAACCTAATAAGAGGATCCATAGATCGAGTTAATGCAACCCTATAGTGTTAATTAGAGAAAAGTCTCGGTTATTCAATCTAGGGATTAGATGATATTAGTCTTGAATAGGGATAATAACATAACATATGGATCTCTATGGAACAAGTTGAATGAATAAATCGTCCGATTCGGAGCCAGAATAACAAGTAAAGTCTATGTGGATTTTTCCTTAGGTATTGTCTTAAGTCAATCAATTTTTCCCAAAAGCAATTCCCCAATTCTTTTCTCTGTGCGTTCTTAGTTTAGATAATTAGTTAATTAAAATAAAACCCCATTATTCTTAGGCTAGATAATAAAAAGACAGTCATTACTAGTACTTTTAGTTCCTTTGGGTTCGACAATCCGGTCTTGCTAAAACTATACTACTGTTCGATAGGTACACTTGCCTGCATCACGATAATAGTTAGTTTAAGAACGAGTAATTATAAATATTTAAAACCTATCACAAAACCACGCGATCGCCAATCATACGGTTTATGTAATAATAAATGAGCATTACAATCTAAACATAACATTGCGTTATTATTATCACACGAACTTACCTCAAATCTAAGAACAACTATTTATTCTGTTTCAATCCATAATCTCAATCTTTCCCGATCTAAGCCCGAATTTCATTTTCCTTGATCTAACAAATCAAATATAACTTATTTAACACTAACATTATTAAAATAGGTCCAAAAAATACACTTTGGTAAATTTAGAATTTTGCCCCTAAACTTTCTCATAATTACACTTTATCCCTTAGGCTCGTAAAATGAAATGTGTACATTTTCTTTGTTACCTAAGCCCAGCCAAACCATTTTTACACTTATAGCAGTCCACATTTCTCTTTTATTTCACAAATCTACTACCCCTTTTTCCACTTTTATAATTTGGTCCTTTTTTTAAGCATTTTCATGCAAAATCATTTAGTAAAAGATGTTAAACACACATCAATCTTTCATATTCCTTCATTAAACATCAAAACACATGCTGTCACACATGGGTCAAATTTTAAACATGAACCCTACTTCAAAATATGGCTAGAAATGGGTAGATCATGTTACAAGGACTTCAAAAATGCAAAGAACATAAAAAAATGGGCTTGAATGCACTTACTATTGAGCTTGGAAGCTTGAAAACCCTAGCCATGGTGTCTTCTTGGTTCACACGGCCATGGGGAAGAAAAGATGGACAATTTTGTCTTTTATTTTGTCTTTTAGCCTATTTAATTACCAAATTATCAAAATACCCTTAATGCCTTTCTTTGAAATTTCACCTATCCAAGCCCATTTTTTTCCAAAATTTTAGAACTTGGTCAAATTACCATTTAAGGGCCTCTAATTAATGATCCAATTCAATTTCATGCTAAAAGGTTCTAGAACTCATATTTTTCATCTTTTGCAATTTAGTCCCTAATGTCAAATTGGACACTTTATCCATAAAATTTCTTCATAAAATTTTATCACAAGCATACAAACATTTCATAAATCATCATACAATCATAACACAATTATTTCTATTTCGAATTTGTGGTCCCAAAACCACTGTTTTGACTAGGCTCTACTTCAGGATGTTACAATTTTATCGCATATTATATGTTATTGGTGATTTTGTCGCACTATTTGATATCTGGTAGATTTACTACATTATTGATTATTTAGTGGTTTTACCACATCGAGCTATGCTCATAATGTTTTGGAGTTTGGCAGATGGGTTCTGGGGAACTCGTGGTGTGTAGCGAATAGTATGGGTAGGAACCCTTTTGCATTGCATCAAGTGCACGACATATTCAACTGTTATTGATTTATTCTACGCAATGTATTTTTTTGTATTGAATGGCATCAAAATTAATGATTGTTACTCGAATGAATGATGACCTATACTTATACACCGTTTGACATCAAATTGCTAAAGGCTATGTAATCACATGAAATTCTTATGATGGTTTTATTTTATTCTGTTAATGATAATATGTTCACTGTATTTAATGTTTATGCCCGTTTAAATAATTATTCGACTCACACTGAGCTTTTCATAAGCTTACCCCTAATAGTGTTTAACTTTTCAGGTAAACCTCAAAATTAGGACTGGACTTGGCATTCAGAGAATCAACTTGGACCTCAGATTATTATTTAATTAAGTATTATTAAGTCTTTATTGGTTTTGGCTTGTAATTTTTAATTATTTATGGTCTGTGGCTTGGTAACTTTTCTTTTGGGGATTTTTACATGCATGAATTACTCAAGCATAATAACTGAATAATGCATGATATCAGGCTTAAGTAAAATTTGATATTATTCCTTAGTTTCCACTACATTGCAAAGGAATTGTTTTTGAAAAACAAATCGATAAGGCAACTAATTTTCCAAAATGACTTGAAAAATGGTTTTTTCACTGCATTAGTTTAACTTTGAGTTTTCTTTTAAAGAATAGCGACAAGTAAACGGTTTTTCTAAAACAGCACTATCAACAATAAAATGAATCCTAAGTAAACACGACCTAATGAATGAATGCTTTTAAGCTAACTCAAAGTACAACTACGGTTTTCTCTAAAATGAGTTCATTTAAGGTTTTCAAAAGTAACATAAGTTAGCTTAGCCATTTCAGTGGCTAATGTAGCCTTCTCAATCTAGCCATAATGTTTAGGCCGGATTTTGGAGGTTACAAACTCAGACACCCATTCTGATTCAGCCTGACTCTGGGAAAAAGTTTGTTGTGTATAGTGATGCGAACTATACAGGTTTGGGTTGTGTTCTGATGCAGAAAGGTAAGGTGGTAACATATGCGTCTAGACAACTTAAGCTGCATGAGGGTAATTATCCAAAACATGACCTCAAGCTTGTCGTGGTTATCTTTGCTCTTAAGATTTAGAGGCATTATCGGTACAGTGAGAGGTGTATCATCTATACTGATCACAAAAGCCTCAAGTACCTCATTACTCAGAAATAGTAGAATTTTAGGCAATGTCGTTGGATAAAGTTGTTTCAGGACTATGATTGCACGATAGAGTATCATTCCAGTAAGGCTAATGTGATGGTCAATACTTTTAGCCGAAGATCTATATCTAAGTAGAGGGAGATGTTTTCTCACCTAAGTTTGTTTGATAATGGTAGGATTCTAGCCAAGTTTCAAGTTAAGCTAACTTGATTAACTAAGGTTAAGAATAAGCAGCTTCTAGATGAGTCTCTGATTAGTCGAGTTCAATAGATTGATGAGGGTAAGACTTCAGATTTCGAGTTTAATAGTGATGGTATTTTGTGTTTCTGAGGTCAAATCTGTGTGCCTAGTGATGTCGATTTGTGGCAATCTATTCTATGGGAAGCACATAATAGCCCTTATGCTATGCATCGTAGCAGTAATAAGATGTACTGTGACCTCTGGGAGTTGTATTTTGTCCCATTGTTTGACGTGCTAGCAAGTTAAGGTTGAGCACCAACTTCTTCTAGTTTCCTGCAACCCGTTAAGATTCCATTGTAGAAATGGGAACGCATAACTATGGACTTTGTTAGTGGGTTACCCTTAACACCTACTAAGAAGGATTCTTTTTGGGTTATTGTATATCGATTAACTAAGTCTGCTCACTTCATTCTGGTCAGGACTAATTACTCTTTAAAAAAGTTGGCTAAGCTTTATGTTTTTGAGATAGTTATGCTCCATGGGGTTCTAGTATTTATTATCTCAGATCGAGTTCCTTGTTTCACTTTTCGATTTTAGAAAAAATTACATAAGGCTCTAGGTACTCGATTGGACTCTAGTACAGCATTTCATCTGTAGGTTGATGGTCAGCCAAGAGAGTAATTTAGATTTTAGAGGATATGCTTAAGATTTATGTTATTAACTATTGAGGTAGTTGGGAGGATTTTCTGTCGATGGCTGAATTCGCTTACAATAATAGTTTTCAATCTAGCATTCAGATGGCACCTTACGAGGCCTTGTATAGTCAAAAATGTTGCACTCTTCTTTGTTGGATCGAGTTAGGTGAGAGGAAGGTTTTGCGTCCTGAGTTGGTAGTTGATTCTGTGGATAAGGTTTGTTTGATTCGAGATCGACTTAAGGTCACTTCTGATAGACAGAAGTCTTATACAGACCTTAAAAGGAAGGATATTGAGTTTGAGGTGAGGGACCATGGTTTTCTTAAGGTATCTTCATTGAAGAAGTTTCTCAAATTTGGTCATAAGGGCAAGTTAAGCCCTCAATTCATTAGGTCAAATCAAATTCTGAGGCATGTTGGGCCGATTTCTTATCAGTTACAGCTACCTCTATAACACCCCTCACCCGTATTCAACGTCAAAATAGGGTTACAGAGCATTACTGGACATATTATACAATTGAACATACATTATCAAATTTCATGTAATCATCATTCAACATCATTCACATTGTCCCTAATATGAGCCCACGAGGCCCTAAACATGCATTTGGGGTGGTTCAGGACTAAACTGATAAGTTATGAATTTTTTGGAAAGCTTAGAAAATTTTACAAAATACAGGGGACACATGCCTGTGTATCCCGTTCGTGTGCCTCACATGCCAAAGACAAGCTCGTGTCATAGGCCATGTGGACATTCGAGATGGAATCAAATGGTCGTGTCCTATCCCGTGTCCTACCCCATGTAACTCTCTAACTTGGGTCACACAACCAACCATACGTCCGTGTGACCAACCTGTGTGCCCTTCGAAATGGCCTCACAGGCCTGTGTGCTAGGCTGTGTGCTAGGTCGTGCCAAACCTATAGGGTATATTGACTTATGCCACACGGCCAAGTCACATGCCCGTCTGTTGGGCCGTGTGGAGCATACTGACTTGATTTTTAATTCAACACCAGAGGACACATGGCCGTGTAACCTGACTGTGTGTCATATACAACTGAGATGCACACCCGCATCTCTACCCATGTGGACAAAAATAGGCTATTTACCAAGCCATGTTGCCACCCAAATTTGCATACACCTACACCAAACCAAATAACACATAATATGGCATAAATAGGCATTCAACCAACCTCAACCAAGCATAAATCACACCATTTCAATACCAACATATACAAGGTGCACAAATACCAAAATATGTCATTCAATTTCATACTGTGAACACTTCCAATTATGCATCATTCTGCCTAAACTTATAAGCATACAATTCTCAAATATCAACCAAAAATAAGCCAACTCTCATGGCTATATACAAAACCAAACATTTAAACATTTATAAGCCAATCCAAATGGCTAAATTCATTACTAACATATACCAAAATGACCAAAGCTCCTATACATGCCATATATCCCAAAAGCATAGATTCAAAAATACCAAAGTGATAGCTTGATAGTGTGATGAAGTCTCCGACAATTCCCGAATCTGAGCTAGCTTTGATTTCACTATAAAACACGGAAAAATAAACAATGTAAGATATAAAGCTTAGTAAGCTCGTATGAAATAAAAAGCAAAGCTTATCATTTATTTACTAATCAAGAATATGAACATATCATACTACTAAACATTTAATCACAATGTTAATATATATTCAATTACATATTTAACAATGAACTCATATCTTTCATAGATTCGATGCTTATATAGTTCTCGTACATACCTGTACTGATACATATATGTGACATCCCTAATTTGACCCTAGTCGGGAAGTGGTTTCGAGACCACAAAACCGAGTCACACAAATAATTGATTGTTAAATTTCATGTCTATTTTATGTTACAATTTATGTGTGAAATTTTGATGCTTTGATTTTGTCAATTGAATGCGAATTTAATCAAAAGGGCTTATGTGAGAAACATTGAAAATGTGTTGGTTAATTTTTAAAATGGCCAAATTGTTGCATGGATTAAATATGGGGACTTGCATGTCAAAGTCCCCATTTTTCATGATAATGGCCAACCATGATGGTTTTAGGTGAGAAAATATGTATTTTATTTGTTGTAATGATGGCTACTAAATGATATTATATACATTTTGTTAAAGAATTAAATAAAGACTTATAAAATATGAAATAAAGTTTTTATAATGGAAAAAAAAAGGGATGAAAACAAAGTTTTATCCATTCTTTCTCTCAATAGCCGATTCTTAGGATCAAAGAAGAACAAAAGGGGGCCCTTAGACGTATGGCAATTATATTAGCAATTGGAGGTATGTTTGGCTTAATTTCTCGATAATTTTGGTAAAGTTGAGTTGTTAAATAGATTTTGAAGTTAGCCCATGCATTTATTTTTGAATTTAAGAAGAATGATACATTCGACTATGCTTTGATGTGCTTGGATTGTTGTTCATTGAGTAAGTGATTGAGGAATGGTTAGAAGAATTTGAATGCTAAACTAGTTGATTTGTTTATAATGTCCAATTATGATCATTTATAGAGATGTGAATGAATTGTTGTTATGTGAATAAATATTTATTTGATGATATATATGTATTCGGCAATGGGATAAAATGTGTATTAAGGTAAGTTTCATGGTGATTATGCTTGTGATGTTGGGTTAATATTCGGCATTGAGTAATGTGGGGTAAGGTGATTAATCGGCTATGAAATTAGCTAAATTGAATAGGTATGTTTAATGATATGCTTAATGTAATGTATAATCTTATAACTCGGTTTGGTATTGCGATAAAGGTTAGATGTATAATTGGATTTTGGTATGTGTTAAATTGGTTAATCAAAGATTTAATATGACGAAATGTTAATGAATAACATAATTGGTTTGCACCTTAAATAGTTGAAATAAAGCTTGCCGATTATGATTAAATGTTTAAATTGTAATGGTCATATATAGGTATATATATATGCCTTATGTATGTACCATGTACACATAAGGACATTCGGCAATATGATTAAATTCATGTATAAGAAAGCATGATAAATTAAGTGACTCTTTGCTTGTGAATGTGAATTAGATATAAATTAAATAAGCATGAAATCGAGTCATGGCATGTTTTATTAAATATGATACATATTGAAATCTATTGTTTTAGATATAGATTAAATGATATGTGATTGCCAAATGTGATTGTTAAGTGAATAATATTAGTTAAGTACTTAAGCAAATCTATTGTTTTACTTAAGCTTAAAAGCAAAGAGGATCAAAGTCGGATAGGGGAAAAGAGAAAGTAAACGAATAGCCGTGGATATCTAGTCGTCGACCACTTCCGAGGCAAGTTTTAGGTGATTAAACGTTGAGTAAATTCAATCATAATAGGACATAATGAGTTGATTTAATAAGATGTGATGTGGCCATGATATGTTTTAAACTCAAATGGTAAGTACATAAGTGTTTGGACTTGGAAATTTAAGAGCAAATTGTAATAATTTGCTTAGGATAGCAGCAGTAACGTGATTTTAGAAAATCACCATAAATTGTTGGTGTGGAATTATAGGCTGAATAAAATATGTAATCAAAGCTTAATTAGTCTAGTTTCTTATAAAAGAAACCGTGTAAGCAAAGGAATTTCTTATAAATATATATTTAAAGTTGTGTGAGACAGTGTCAGAATGACTCCGAAATCCCCTGTTTTTTTAGAAAATCATTATAAATGACACAAAAAAATTTGTTATAAGATAAAATTTATATGCTTAGACTCCTTAATGAGTCTAGTTTCAAATGAAATAAACAAGAACATATTTTGAATTCTGTACAATGAGAAAGTTGATTTGTAGTGAAGAGTGGTCAGTATAGTCAAACAGTGAAATAGGGGAAACTTTAAGAAAAATTCTGGCATTTCTTGGTCAAACCAAAAATTCTGAAAATTTTATGGATAGAAGATATATGAGTCTATTTTTAGGGAAAATTAACAGCACTTCATTTGGAGTTTCGTAGCTCCAGTTACAAATAATTTAATGACTGTTGCTCAAGAAAACAGCTTGTAGTGAATATGTGATTTTGTTGTAAACATTGATGAAACTAATTGAGTTGCTTATAAGCTATTGCTGAAATTGATGTACAAGATAAATATATATATGTGTGGTAAAGCCGAATGGCTAGTGTGAAATATGTATGAGATATGTATATGTGGTAAAGCCGAATGGCTAATGTGAAATATGTATGAGATGTGTATATATTGTGGCCGAATGACCAAATGTGAAAGGTGTGTATATTTAGATATTTGATGAGACAAATGAATTACAAATATGACAGTTGATGTGAATGTTGTAACATGTGATTAAATGTACATGAAACTTGAAAATATATTCCGGGTAAGACCCGATGGCTACGTGTGGAGATTATGCCCGGGTAAGACCCGATGACTACGTGTGGGGATTATTCGAGCTAAAGGTCTCGCTGAAGATTCGAGTAAAGCATAAGATTATACGACTTCACAGTAACAATTGGTAATAAATACGTTCAATGCATTAAGTTGGTCAGGTATGTATTTTGAGATTATATTTAAGCTTGATTTGGATTAAATCACAAGGTTGTTATGTGATGCATATGTGAGTAAAGCAATAAGATTGTTCTATGATTATTGTGCATTTGGTCAATGTGAAAAGTTAGGTGAAAATATGTAATGTACCTATGTTTATAAGAGATCACTATCAAGTGAGAATTTATCTGCTTATTGTGTATTACGTAATTGTGTATATTCGGCCAAAAAGGGTAGTATACCTAGAAAGAGGTTATATGAGAATTCGTAAGATCGACTTTTAATTTGGTTGGTCAGGTATGTGATAAATACTTATACATGTTAGACCCATCAGAATTAAATCATGATTGTAAAGTGAAAAGCAAATATGAAAATGCCATATGAATATGTGAGTATTCGGTTATGGAGAAATACTATAGGATATTGGGGGATATACATTTTGATTTGTCCGATGAGGATAACTATAGATATGAAATGAAATGTTATATGTGAATCAAATAAACAAATTGGTTATATTTGAGTTCACTGGTTTTAAATTGCTTAAGACTTACTAAGCTTACAAAAGCTTACTCTGTTGTTATGTTTCTCTGTTTTATAGATTGTTGATTTTGGCCTTTTTGCTCGAGGATCGTCAGCAACTTGTCACACTATCACTATCCACTGTTTGGTACTGCTATGTTTTGGATTATCTTATGGCATGTACAGAATAGACTAGTAGTGGGAGGATATTTTGGTTAATGTATATAAGCCATGCGAATATGACATCTTTTGAATGTTTACTTTTATAAGTTTTAAATTGTATCCCTGGTTGTGTTTAGCAATTATCCAATTGAATGATCTTTACTCCAAGAAAATGTTCAAAATTTTACTGATCTGGCATGAGTTACAAGTCCGGTAATGCCCCTCACCTATTCCGGTGACAGTTACGGGATAGAGGTGTTACAATATATATTTCTCACCATTTCATATATTCGATACCTGTTGAACCATTCGGAATACTATCGGATACTCGGGAATCTTGCACCCTAAGTGCCACATATATATAGCCGAAGCTATCTCAATCTCATATCACATATAATGCTCACTCTCTAGCTATTAAGGGGTCTACTCACACAAGCTGATGGTCATGACAGAACTACACAGTGCTGCTCACACAAGCTGACAAGTATCCGCAACACATGCCGATAACTTAGCCACCAGTAGGACGAACGGACCAGTACCCAAATCACATAATTCCTAATGACATGTCATTCGTATCCTAATCTATTCCTAAGGTTCAACCGAGATTTCTCATTACTGAATCATCTTTGAACATATCCGCAATGTCATATACACAATATATTCAATATTAAAGCATTTAAATCACAATTATAATAATGCTTATTAACATACAAACTTACTTTGATCGCTAAAACGACGGAACGGATCGACTAGTCCAAAACATTATTTTTTTCCCCAGATTTAAATTCAAATTTCAGTTTTCTTGATCTAAATGTAATCAAAATTAATTATTTAATTACCATTCTATTCAATTTAGTCTAAAATACACATTAAGGCAACTTTACACTTTTGCCCTCAATATTTCAACATTTTTACAATTTAGTCCTTATGTTATAAAAACACAAATTCATGAAATTCAACTTATACCCATGCTAGCCAAATTTTAACTAAGTCCCTAATAGCCCATATTTTTCATTTATTTCACAATATAACCACAAAATTTCAACATTCCTCAATTAAATCCCTAAATGACAATTTTGTCAAAAATCACTTTACAAATGTTGTTTATCTAATAATAAGCATGCATTTTCTATCATCAAACATCAAAATACACATAGATTCATCAATGGAAAAAACTAAACCTTTAACAATTTTGCAAATTAGTCCCTGGACTAGCTAGATTATGTTACAATGACTCCAAAAACATATAAATCATTAAAAGCGGAGCAAATTTGCACTTACATGCAAGTATAATACATGACTGAACCTTCAAGATCCAATTAATGGCTTCCTCTTAGTTTAATTTCGGTGAAGATGAAATGAAAATGATGATATTCATATGTTTTTCTTTATTTTTCTTTATTTATTTAACAAATTACTTATTTAACCTTAAAATTAAACTAATTAAAACATAAATATCATGTCCATCTTTGTCCACTACTAAATAAAATGGTTTAATTACCACATAAGGACCTCCACTTTAAAATCTATAGCTATTAGACACCTTTAGCTAATAGAACTCAAGTTTTACATTTTATGCGATTTAGTCCTTTTTATTGAATTCAGCATTCAAACGATAAAATTTATTAACGAAATTTTTACACAATCATACTATCATGTTGTAGACATTAAAATAATAATAAAATAATTATTTTGACCTCAGATTTTTTATCCCAATACCATTGTTCTGATTTGACTAAAAACGGGTTATTACAACCTCTGGAGTTGGATCGCATCTATGACGTCTTTCATGTGTCCATGTTGAAGCATTATCGATCTGGTCCTTCTCATGTGGTTCCAGTGGGGAAATTGATTTAAGATCATATTTTTATTTTAAAGAGGAGTCGATACAAATTTTGGATTGTGAGGTTAAGGTCTTGAAGAGAAAGACCATTTCATTAGTTAAGGTCCTATGGTGGAATCATGGTTTAGAGGAGGCCACTTGGGAGCTTGAGGACTTGATTTGCCAATAGTATCCCCATCTCTTTGAATCAGGTAAATTTTGAAGCCAAAATTTCTTAAAAGAGGGGAGAGATGTAATTCCCCAACTTTCTTATTTTTAAATTGGTTAAGTCATGTTAAATAATTTAATTTCGTTTGGTGGTTAAGTGCCTTGGATTCTTGCTTAAGGTCTTGTGTTCAAATCTCGTTGTGCGCAAAAGTAAAATATTTTTTATGTTGGCAATTCTTTGGTGGAAGAATTCAAATTAAATTCCATAAAATCTGGTGGGTTGGATTATTATTAGAATATCTTTTTCTTTATTTTTTTATAAAAATACTTATCAAAATCCCTAAAATCACTCCTCCTTTGCACGTCCAACTTATAATAGCCCGTTTTGAGTAAAATCAGAGTAGTGGTTTTGGGACCACAAATCTGAAGTAGAAATATTTATTTTATTATTTCTTTAAGGTCTACAGTATGATTGAATGATTGTGTGAAAATTTCGTTAAGATATTTTATCGATTGAGTGTCCAATTTAACTAGAAGGACTAAATTGCGATAGATGCAAAACTTGAGTTCTCTATGTTAAAGGTACCTAATTGCTATGAATTCTTAAATTAAAGGTCTTTAAATGATAATCAGACCATTATATTTTAATATGGACAAAAATTGACACGGTTTGATAAATTTTCAAATTTTGAAGTGAAGAGCATTTTAGTCATTTGGTAAATAATGACAAAATTAACTAATAAAAAGATGTCCATCTTCGCAATTTCATCCTTCCATAGCCTAATTTGACAAGGAGTCCATAGCTAGGGTTTTGGCCACTTCCAAGCTCGATTGTAAGTCCGTTCTTGCTCCGTTTTTCATGATTTTTATGTTTTTGAAGTTGTCTCAACCTAATCTAGCCTTTTCAAGCACTAATTTGAAAGAAAGGTGTAGTTTAAAATTTTACCCATGTTGAACATGTATGTATTTTGATGTTTAATGGTAGAAAAAGCATGTTTGTTGTTTGTTAAACGGCTTTTCTAAAGTGATTTTCGGTAAAAAACAACAAATATGGACTTATTTGTAAAAATCTATAAAATGGGTAGAAAAATGTGAATAAATGAAAAATGTGGGTTTTCATAAGCATGAAAAAGGTTTGGCTAGGCTTGGTTTGTAAGGAAATTGAAAGAAATTCATTTTACGAACCTAAGGACAAAAAAGTAAAATGTTGAAAAGTTAGGGGCAAAAATGTAATTTTTTTCATAGTCTGTTTTTGGGCTGAATTGAACAATGTGATAATTAAATAAGTTAAATTTAGTCTTATAGATCAAGAAAAACAAAGTTCGAGTCAAGATCGGGGGAAAAACAAAGTAATTGACGAATAGCTCCCTTTGGTCGTTTTGTAACCGAGGTAAGTTCGTATGTTAAATAAGCTTTAATATAACTGTATTTAAATTCTTTGATATTGCATGAACTGTATGATTGATTGTTTGGATGAGTTTAACTCTACGGACGAGTTCGACAATGGTTCGATAAGCAAGATATCCCGTTTGAACCTTAAGAATAGATTAGGATACAAGTGACATGTCACTAGGGTTACCATGTGTTATGTGATCAATTGATCCAGGTGCTAGTCTCGTAGGTCCTACCGATGGCTGAGTATACCAGCATATGTTGCGGTTACTTGACAGCTTGTGTGAGCAGCACCGAGTAGTTACGTCTTGACTGACAGCTTGTGTGAGCAGGCCCGTTGATTAGCTCGAGAGCGAGCAATTATGCGATATGGAATTGAGGCAGCATTGGCTACATATGTGGCACTTAGTGTGCTAGATTCCCAAGTATCCAACATTTTTATTCCGACTGGTTCACGGGTATGTCAAAGATGAGAATAAGAGTAAATTTGTTATGAGATAGTACAGATATATACTCGAAGCTTATGATTATTAATTCGTGAAACGATGATTTCAAGATAAGTTGTGATGGAAGTGAATTATGATCTTGAGATTGTGGTAAATTAGTCATCTTATGTTATAATACTTGCATGATTAATGTATGGTAAGGTTGCTTATTCCTTCATACGAGCTTACTAAGCTATATAGCTTACTTCATTTTATTTTCAATGTTTTATAGTGCCATCAAGCTAGCTCGGGATTGGAGATCATCGAAAGTCGCATCACACTATCAAACTGTCCTTTGAGTACCGATAATTTTAAAACATTTTGAGAGTATGGCATGTATAGGGACTTGGTCATTTTTTTATATGTGTCATTTGATTTGGCCAAATGTATTGGGTTATATTTGTTTAAGGTGATTTGGTATTTAGCCATGTAAATGGCTTATTTTGGCTAAAATGATTGTAAGCCCATTTATATAAGTGTATGCATTAATGCCTCTTTGTTTTTGTGTTTTGGAATGGGTTGCTATGTGTTTATTATGGTTAAATGACTTGTTGTGAAATGGATGAGATGGGTCCTTTGGTGTGCTAGGAAATTTAAGTAGAATTATGCATCATGAAAGTATTCATGTTGATACTTGTGAATGTGAGTTTAGTATGAATTGATTTGGTAAATTATGCTATAGTAAATATGTTAAGTGTTGGTAATGAATGATATGATTTAGCCTTGTTTATGAATGTTTTGGTTGCTTAAACATGCCATGGATTATGCCATTGAACTTGTGTATGTAGGTGTAAATGAGGGTGACAGTTTTCTTGGTAAATAGCCTTATTTTGTCCACACCGGTAGACATACAGGCGTATGTTTAGGCTGTGTCTGACACACAGTCTGCCCCATGGGCATGTGTTCTGGTGGTGTGTCCCTTGCACCTTAATTTTGAGAAATAGAATGCTCAGAATTGAGTACATGGGCAGAGACACGGGCGTGTGTCTTAGCCATGTGAGGGATACGGCCTCAGACACGGGCGTGTGTCCTGACCGTGTGAACTCTGCACCTATTTTACGAAAATATAATTTACCACATGGCGAAGCACACGGGCGTGTGACTTGGTTATGTGACATCAATTTGTTCATGCATTGGAAAGTAGAGAGTTACACAGGTTAGGTACATGAGCGTGTGTGACCACACGGCCTACCCACAAGGGCGTGTCCCAAGCCACACGGGCGTGTGACCCCTGTTCATAGCAAAAATTTTCTAAGTTTTATAAAAATTTCCTAAGTGCTTTATAACACCCTAAACCCGCCCGGGACGTTATGGCCGAATCTGGCGGTGTCACATGAGAGTGTTTTTGAAAACGCATTGACCTTAAAATCGTCCTAATAATTAATTTTACCTAGTTCAAGAAAACATGTTCTATTTGATTTGATTCAAATATCTCTTTTAGCGGAAGCTTTTGAAACCCAAATAATTAATTTAGGGTAAAATCATTTTTATTTACGAAAACCTTAGTTTTTAGTAAAACCGTGTTTTGATGAGTTGCAGTTTTAAACAATCACAAAACCGTAATAAGTCCCGAATTAAAACCAAACAGTCCAAGTCCATAATTACATCAAAAACCCCAAATAAGTAATAAAAATTGGATGTAATCGAAAAGAAACAGTCTTAAAATTTACGTGTGGCCACCCTCGAGTCCTCCGCTTCACCGATCTGTCAAGTCTGGGGATTACCTACACATATTAGACAAAATAAAAAGGGTGAGTTTTTGCAACTCAGTGTGTAATCCTCACAGAAAACATGTATACAGGCATATATCAGCTCATAATCATAATCAGTCTGGGCCGGAGCCCTTTACAGAAATCAGTGTAGGCCTTAGCCCACTCAGACATGGAATCTGATATATAAATATTATGGCCTTGGCCTATCTCAGATACAGTATTCAGAATAGAATAGATTAAATAGAGTCCTACCCACCAGCCTCTACACACCAACTCCGTCCAACCCTACACACCAAGTGGGGATAAAATTGACCCACCCATCCCTACACACCATGTTGTACCAAATGCAGCACATAATCAGATAGTTGCAGCTGTGCTGCCAGATATAAGGATTAGGAGCCTTTCAGAATACTTCCTCTATATACATTAACCCAACCCCGATGCAATGTAGCATACATTACATGACATGCAAATATGCAACTATCAAACCATACATACGAATCGATGAGCATGCCAAGACACGTATAAAACATAGTCAAATCACGAAATCAGGGATCATGTAACTCTCACCGACCCTAGAGTAGGTCCCAGTCGACTTGGATGACCCGAGCAACCTTTCAGAGAGTTTCAAATAATTGGGCTCACATGCCCATGTGGCCTACCCGTGTGGGCTCACACACCCGTGTGTGTACCTGTATAGGCCCACACGCCCGTGTAGCCCACACGGCCTAATTGGTTGAGCCTTTGTCTTGCACATGGCCTCACTAGCCATCACACGGTTGTGTTATGTGCCCGTGTCTTACGCGCATGGCCTGGCTCGTCGATCACACGCCCTGTACTGCCACACGGTCTACCACATAGGCAACCACACCCCCGTGTGGCGTCGACAGATTCATTTTTCGGCTTTCATCGGTTTTCGTTTTCGGTGTTTTCAGGTACATACCTGGTTCAACTTCGATGCGTAACCACTCCCGAGAAAAACCAAACCTATAATCAAACACGTTTTACTTAGTTAATCCCTTAAACGATCAAATTGAACCAAAATCCCAAAATGAATTAGACACTTTCAAAGCATAAAACCCTTACCTTGCGAACCACGAACGCTCCCCACTATGTTCGGCATTAGAACAACTTCTCACACCAAATTTTTGGTTGTCAAACAATTAACAAAACAAAACCCAATTATCATATTAAAAACCATAACTTAAAGGCACCAAAACCATTTACCAAAACCGCACCAACACACTCCTCGACGCAAGAGAAAATCAATATTCAATAATGGGAAAGGACAAAAAGAAAAAGAGAGAATTTTAGGAGAATTTTGGCAGAGAAAAATGGAAAAAAGGAATGTAAAAATAATATTTTGGAGAAATAAAAATGAAAACTGATAACTTTCCCCCCCAAATCCCTTGATTATCTCTACTACTCAGAATTTTGGTCTAATTGAAATTCTAATAGGCCACCGAAAAAAATTAAACTCTCTTACTCGGGCAGGGATTCAAACTCCAGACCCCCAACACACCAACACACACATCCTAACCACTAGACCAGTAGGCCCGTTCTGATATGAAATTACAAATAGTTTAATACAAGCCTGTTAATTAGAAGTTAAGGCTTAATTCAGGAAAAAGCCAAAATTTTCCAAATGAGAGGCTTGAACTTGGGGCCTCTCACACACACCCAAAACACTTAACCACTGAAGCAGATACACAGTTGTCATTTAATCACAAAATCAAAAACTTAAAATTTGGTGCGTTACAACTCTACCCCCTAAAAGAAAATTTCAGCCTCGAAATTTTACCTGGTCAAAAAAGGTGAGGATACTGCTGCCGCATCGCATCCTCAGGCTCCCACATAGCCTCCTCAGTGCTATGATTATGCCATAGAACTTTAACCAGTGGAATAGATTTCCTCCTGAGAACTTTAACATTGCGATCCAGAATCTGAATCGGCTCCTCCTCAAAGGTCAGATCTGGTCGAACCTCAATCTCCTCTATAGGAACAATATGTGTGGGATCAGAGTAGTAGCATCTCAACATCGAGACGTGAAACACATCATGGATGCAATCTAACTCCGGAGGTAGCTCCAACTGATAAGTGACTGGTCCCACTCGTTTCAGAATACAGTACAGCCCAATAAACCTAGGGCTTAGCTTACCTTTAAGATCGAACCTCAGAACCTTTTTCCATGGCAAGACTTTGAGAAAAATAAAGTCCTCCATAGAATACTCTACCTCTCAATATTTCAGATCTGCATAAGATTTCTGCCTATCAGAATCCGCTTTCAGTCGATCCCTGATCAATCTAACCTTATCCTTTGTCTCAGAGACTAATTCAGAACCCAAAATACGTCGCTAGCCCAACTCGGTCCAACATAAGGGAGTACGGCACTTACGGCCATACAGTGCCTCGTAAGGTGCCATCTAGATGCTAGACTAGAAGCTGCTATTATAGGTGAACTCTGCCAATGGCAAGTACTCCTCCTAACTGCTTCAGAAATCAATAACACAGCTTCTCAACATATCCTCTAGTATCTGAATCACCCTCTCCGACTGACCATCTATTTGAGGATGGAAAGCAATACTGAAGTCTAACCTCAAACCTAAAGCCTCATGCAGCTTTTTCTAGAACCAAGACGTGAAACAAGGATCCCTATTAGAGAATACTGAGACAGGTACCCCATGCAACCTCACTATTTTAGAAATATAGAGCTTGGCCAATTTTTGTAGAGAAAAGTTTGTCCTGACAGGAATGAAGTGAGCAGACTTGGTCAATCGATCCATGATGACCCAAACAAAATCCTTCTTAGTAGGTGTTAGAGGCAACCCATTAACGAAGTCCATCATTACTCGCTCCCATTTCCACAATGGTATCTTAACTGGCTGCAGCAAACTCGAAGGTAACTGATGCTTAGCCTTAACTTGTTGACAAGTCAAGCAACAAGCAACGAAGTCAGTAACCTCACGCTTTAACCTTGGCCACCAGTATAAATCTCGCAGATCTTGATACATTTTGTTCCCACTGGGATGCATAGGATAGGGGCTACTATGCGCTTCCCTCAGAATCGGCTGTCTCAAGTCCTCATCATTCGGTACACAAATCCGATCGCAGAAACACAATACCCCATCCTTATTAATCCCAAAATCCGTAGTAACACCACTCTTCACTTGATGGAAACACAACTCCAGAGACTTGTCCCCCAACTGTTTATCTCTGATCTGATCAATCCATGTTGATTTCACTTGAAGTTCAGCTAGTAGACTCCCATCATCGAAAAAACTCAGTCGAGTGAACATCGCTCTCAGATCGGTCATAGCCCTACAACTTAACGCATTGGCCACCACATTGGCCATACCAAGATGGTACTCGATAGTGGAGTCGTAATCCTTAAGCAATTCAACCCATCTACGCTGCCTAAGATTTAACTCCTTCTGGGTGAGGAGATATTTGAGTCTCTTATAATCAGTGTAAATAGTACACTTCTCACCATACAAATAGTGCCTCCAAATTTTCAGAGTGAAGACTACTGCTGTCAACTCCAGATCATGCGTTAGATAGTTAGCCTCATGAGTCTTGAGCTGTCGAGATGTATATGCAACTACCTTTTTTTTCTTGCATCAGAACACAAACCAGACCCACATGCGATGCATCACTGTATACCACGAAGTCTTTACTCGGCTCAAGTTGTATCAGAACAGGAGCCTGAGTTAAAACAGTCTTAAGCTTATCAAAACTCTTCTACTGTACATCAATCCAAATCAAAGGAACTCCCTTACGCAGTAACTTAGAAATCAGAGATACAATCAAAGAGAACCTTTCTATGAAACGTCTATAATATCCTGCCAGCCCCAAAAAGTTACGGATCTTAGACATATTCTTCGGCTATTTCCAATCCACCACAGCCTCAATCTTACGAGGATCGACTCGTATCCCCTCAATAGAAACTACATGTCTTAGAAACGTCACTTTCCGAAGCTAGAACTCACACTTGCTGAACTTCTCATACAACTGTTTCTTACGAAGAATCTGTAGAACCACTCTAAGATACTCATCGTGCTCATCCTCTGTCTTAGAATATACCAAGATGTCATCGATGAACACCACCACAAACTGATCTAGGTAGGGCTGAAATACTCAGTTCATTAAATCCATAAATGTCACCGGTGCATTAGTCAAACCAAAGGGCATAACTAGGAACTCGTAATGTCCATAATAAGTCCTAAATGTCGTCTTATGCACATTGGCCTCCTTAACTCTCAACTAATTATAGCCTGAACGTCGATCGATCTTAGGAAACACAGAGGTCCCTTTGAACTGATCAAATAAGTCATCTATCCTCAGAAGTGGGTACTTATTCTTGATCGTTAGCTTGTTTAATTGACGGTAGTCAATACACATCCTCATTGTCCCATCTTTCTTTTTCACAAAAAGAACAGGTGCTCCCCACGGATACACACTAGGACAAATGAACCCACTATCCAACAACTTCTGAATCTAATCCTTAAGTTTCATAAGCTCTTTTGGTACCATTCGGTAAGGGGCATAGACACCGGAACTGTGCCAGGAAACAACTCAATCCCAAAATCCACATCACGGCTCGGAGGTAACCCTGGTAACTCCTCAGGAAACACATCTAGTAATCTCTTACAGTTCTGATATCCTTAACAGAAGAGTCCCTAGAATCAGAAATACTAACGTAGGCCTAGAATGCCTTACACCATTTTTGAACCAACTTTTCCGCTACCAAAGTTAAGATCACATTAGTTAGGTAGTCTCGTCATTTCCCAATCACAATTACCTCGTTGTCCTCATCAGTTCTCAACACAACCCTTTTTTTCGCACAATCCAGACTTACTCGATGCTTTACCAACCAATCCATCCCCAATATCAAATCAAACTCCCCAAACGGAAGCTCCATCAAATCAGGTCAAAATACTATCCCTTGAACCTCTAACGGAATGTCTTTATACGTTTTACTAACTCAAATGGATTGCCTCAAAGGACTCACAATAGTCACTTCACTAGAAGTATCTTCGACCAAAATCCCCAAAGTTTCAGACACAATGCTAGCTATATAGGAGTGTGTAGAGCCTATATCAATCAATGCCAAATAAGGTACATTAAATATTAAAAATGTACCTGTAATTACGTCTGGAGCATCTAGGTACTCACGGTGACGAGCAGCATAAACCAAAGTAGACTGCCTCACCTCAGTCGGTCCAGCACCTTTGTTCGGTGCTCTCTGTCCTCGGCCCATGCCGTTACTACATCTAGCCTGACCTCAACCCATAGATGGCTACTAAACTACTCTCGGTGGCTGTATAATACCAGAACCCAGAGCTTGCACCTGATCAGCTCTCAACGGGCAATCTCGAACACAGTGCTTAGCCGACCCATATCTCAAGCAAGCCCCATATTCCTCCAACATTCGTAATCTCTATTTTGTCACTCCACGCGCTTAACATCCTTAGCAATCTTGGCCGTCTCGACCAAAATAGCAAACTCACGCTCCCTCTGCGGAGCTATTAGCACCCTCAGGTTATCCCTAAGACCATCTTTAAAATGTACACATCTCTCATATTCAGTCACCACCATGCCTCGTGAATAACGGTTCAGTCTCAGAAATTCAGCATCACACTCGGCCACAGAACGGTCTCCCAGGGTGAGATTAAGGAACTCACTATAACAGTCCGATTTAGACCCTAATCAAAATGGTGGTTTCAGGACCACGAATCCAAGTTAGAAAAATATTTTAAAATTATTTCCTATGTTTATTTTGTGTGAATTTATATCTGTGAAATTTTCGTGATTTAATTTTGTCGTTTGAGTGTCCGATTAAATAACAGGACTTAATCGCGTAAATTAAAAATTGGGTAGTTTAATGTATAAGGGCCAAAATGCTATTGGCTTTTAAAATGGAAGCCTTTATGTTGCAATTAGCCTATAAATTATTAAGTGGATGGCAATAGGTTTATATTATAAGGTTTTGATATAAATTAATTAAGGTTACTTTAGAAATTTAATATTATAAACTATTATAATATAACATATATCATAAAAATAAAATAATAAGCCAAGTTCATATTATGTTCTTTTGACCGAAACCAAAATAAGAAAAAGAAAAAAAGAAAATAAAACCTAGTTCGGCCATAGTCAAGCTCAATCAAGGTATGTAGCTAGTTCAGTTTTTGATAATTTCAACGTTTTTGATATCGTTGCTTCGAGTACTACGAAACCCATGCTTGAATTTTTTATTTTGGTGAATATTTTGAGGTATTCCATTGTTGAGAGCTTGTGATTTTTTTTGTTTGATGATGAAATATGAAAGATATGTTTTAGATTAACATGTTTTGTATTGGAGATTTTGATGATTTTGAGTAATTAAGACTAAATTACAAAAATAATAATTTAAGGGACTAAAATGTAAAATAAATGAATGATATGGGCTTGTACAGACATGGGTAAAATTTAGCCCAACATAGGTATTTTGAAATTTTGTATATTTTATATTTTGTGTAATAGGGAGTAAATTGTAAAAATTGTAAATGTCAGGGGTAAAATGATAATTTTATCATTTATGTGTTTTTGGACTAAATTGAAAGAAAATATGTTTGAATGAGCTTAATTTGAAAATGTTTAGATCAAGAACCAAAGAAATCGGATTTGGATCGGGAAAAAACGAAAGTAGTCGACTAGCAGCCCTGTCTCGTTTTGTAATGTCCGAGGTAATTTTATAAGCAAATAGACGTACTTAATTATAATTATATGCAAATTATACTTGCTGAAATGAAATATGTGATTTTAATTATGCATTGGTCGAATACTATGTTTTCGAATTCATTTCAACCAAGCCACGACGTCCGAAAGCCCCGTTTGAACCTTAGGAATAGCTAGGATACGTATGTCATGACATAAGATTCCTATATATGTGTGTGAGTAAGACCATGGCATCAATATGTGATTCTGATATATGTGTACGAGTAAGAAAGACCATGGCATCAATATGTGATTCTGATATATGTGTACGAGTAAGAACCTGTCTGGGACAATGGCATCGATATGTGACTACATGTAAGACCACGTCTGGGACGTTGGCATTGTACGATTTATGCGATTATCAGAATGTCCTATCCAATTCTGAATGGTTCATCGGGCAAAGGTAAATCGTGTACAGATGTGTTAAACGAGCTAAATGGCCAGGTATGAGTTAGTTTGTTGGCTACTAGTAATAAGGTAAGTATGTACTTAATATTTGTTCTATTCATGTGTAATTGATAATGATGAATTTAAATGAGTTTGGCATGTGTATTCGGCCTTGTGGCTAAATAAATCGAGTATCAATGAAATGATTCATGATTATGTGCAAATGTGTGTGACCATAAATATTCGGCCTTATAGGTGATATATTTATATGTGAGGTTATGATAGGATTTTCAAGCTTATGTATACAAGTATACGTAGGTATGGTTTTATTATAACTAATTGGTTTTGGAAGTTGATTGTTGAAATGTTAATATGACTATGCGAGTATTCGGCTTAGGTTAAGAAATGGTCTATAAAAATATCTTAAGTAACCTAGTTGAAATTTTAAGGCAAAGTATGTTAATGTTAGTATATTTCGGTTAATTATATTAAGTTAAATATGACATTTGGTTGTTTATTTGCTTAGGACTTACTAAGCTATGATAGCTTACTCTGTGTGTTTATGTTACCTTGTTTTATAGATTTTAGATTCAAGTTACAAGCTTAGGGATCGTCAGCAAAGTTTATCACACTATATACAGTTTCAGTATTTAAATATTCGAACTCAAATTATGGCATGTATAGGCTAGAGTGTGTTTTGTAAAGTTGGATTTTTGTTTATGTGTAATCTAAGCCATCTGAAAATGGCTAAATTATTATATTAGAATTTGGTTATGTTAGGTAAGGCTTCTATTAATCTTGATTATTAAGTTGTCTGCCATGAATGCATAATATATGTGATAAGCACTATATGTTTTGAAAATGGCATGTTTATTATGTTTAAACTTGGTCTTGTAAGTTCTTAGTCAAAATGTTTAATGAGCTTGTTCATTGGTAATTGATGATGGAAGTTTTGGATGCGTATGTGAAATTAAGTAGCAAGATTCGGTTGTGAGAGAATAATAGTATAATATGTATTTGATATCTTAATTAGTTTGTAATGGAAAATATGAAATGCGAAATAATTTAATGATGGGTGATTAAGTTCTAGCTTGATTAATTTGATTATTAAGTGGTAAGTAATGCATGTGTTTCATGATTAATTTGGTTGACTATTTGGTATGTATTTGATGCTCAAATGTTAAGTGTGGCATTGGCTTTAGGGTAAATTCATACCATGCTTATATATATATGTATTGATTTGGTTACATATAAATGTTTGGTCCTATATTGAGACTATACCGAGTGTGAAACCAAAATTCATGACATTTATAATGATGTTATATATATTTGGTCGTATGGTTCACTATGAATGTTATTGTGTTAAGGTAAATTATGAAATTGATAGGTAAAGAGAAAGACATATGCATGATACAAATTTTGGGTGTTCACTTCTGGACTAAGTTAAAACATGTGTATATGACATTTGGTCTTATTATATATGCTAAGTTTTTATGTGCCTTATATATGTGTAATGATGTTCATATTTATGGATGCTATAAGCTTATATATGTGGTTATATGAATTGGCTAAATACGTGTACTTTGTAAATGTGTACAATGAAATAAATTAACCTAATAAACTAGGAAATGAGGTGAGTTGACTTATAACCGATTACTTTTTTTTTATTTGGTATTAATATGTAAAACATATGAGACACATATAGGTTACTATGCTAATGTCGCATATATGAAATTGTAGATGGTATAATTTGTATTGCTACATGTGAACGATATGACTATATATATATAGGATATGAAATGTTCAAATTTGAGAGTTGTATTAGTTTATGAAATAAATCCTCATTAACTTTCAAGACATATTTATATGAATATATAAATATTTATATTTAATTGTTCGGAATCGTGTTTTATTCTGTAATGCCTTATGACCCTATTCCGGTAACAATACGGGTTAAGGTGTTACATTTAATTGGTACCAAAGTTACAGTTTAGTCGGTTCTAGGACTAACAAAGCGCATGTGAGTCTAGCTATACATGCCATATTATATATTGCAATAGTGTGATAACTTCTGATATTTGAAAATGTGTTTTCATATAGTAAATGGATCCCGACAGAGCTGTAATTGATGATGTCCAGAGTGTAGCGCCTGCTCCCGCGCAAGGGACAGTGTCGGCTGATTCTCGACCAACTTCGAATAATCAAGATAGTGAGGCTAAACAAGCCTTCTATCAAATGATGAATGACTGGTTTACTCAATATATCCGGACTAACCCAGCTGCACAACAACCTCCACCCCCGATTAATCCATCTTCGATACCTGTTGTACCTCAAGTAAGTGATCTGTTGAGATTGTATAAGCCACCTGTTGATAAATCAGAAAACATGGGGTGAAAGAGTTTAAAGCTGCTGATGATGATGATGCTGAACGGGTTAAGTTCTAGCTTGATAATACTATCCGTGTGTTTGATGAGCTATCCTGCACCCCAGATGAATGTTTGAAGTGTGCTATATCTTTTCTTTGAGACACAGCATATCACTGGTGGAATACCCTAGTATCAGTGGTTCCGAGAGAGCGAGTGACCTGGGAATTCTTCTAGACTGAGTTTCGTAAGAAGTATATCAGTCAGAGATTTATTGATCAGAAGTGAAAAAAATTTCAAGAGTTGAAACAGGGTCAGATGGCTGTGACAGAATATGAGCAGAAATTTATGAGACTCAGTCGGTATGCCAGAGAGTGTGTTTCCACCGAAGCCATAATGTGTAAAAGATTCGAAGATGGGCTGAATGAAGACATTAAACTGTTTGTTGGCATACTTGAGATAAAAGAGTTCGTGGTACTGGTTAAGCGAGCCTGCAAAGCTAAAGAGCTCGGGAAAGAGAAAAGAAAAGCTGACTTTGAAGCTAAAGATGCACGTAAAAGAACATCCGGTAAGTCATTCCAGTCGACATCAAAGAAGTTTTGAGATGATTTCAGTCATTCTAGAGCCATTTCGGGTTACTCCAGACAAGATCAGAATAGACCACCTATGAGCTCGAGAGCTACCTCAGTAGCTAGTGTGGGGAATTTCAAATCAAATCAACCCGAGTGTAAATACTATGGTAAATGACATCCCGAAAGTTACAGATTGCATGATCGGGCTTGTTTTAAATGTGGATCAATGGATCATTATATACGAGATTGCCCAAGGCTAGCTGATGAAAATCCAGTGCAAAACACGAGATCGGGTAATACTGCGGCTCGAGGTAGACCACCCAGAAATGTTGGTAATGCGAGTGGCATTCAGAGAGGGACTAAAGATATAGCAGTCAGATCTGAGGCTCGTGCACCTGCCAGAGCCTATGCTATACGCACACGCGAAGAGGCTTCATCTCTAGATGTCATTACTGGTACATTCACTCCTTATGATACTAATGTAATTGCATTGATTGATCCTGGTTCTACTCATTCTTATGTGTGTGAGACATTAGTATTCAGCAAGACTCTGCTTGTTGAGTCTACTGAGTTTATGATTAGAGTGTCAAACCCCTTGAGCTGGTGTGTTATGGTTGAAAAAGTGTGTAAAAATTGTCCCTTGATGGTTTGAGATTTGTGCTTTCTGGCTGATTTGATGTTGCTTCCATTTGATGAGTTCGATATAATTTTGGGTATGGACTGGTTAACTTTGCATGATGCTGTTGTAAACAAAAAAAGAAAGACTATTGATCTACAGTGCTAGAATGATGAGGTTATTCGGATTGAATCTAATGATTTGTATGGTTTACCAGCAGTAATTTCTTTGATGCTAGCTCAGAAATATGTGAGAAAAGGGTGTGAAGCTTATTTTGCCTACGTGATTGACAGTAAAGTGGCTGAGAGAAACATTAAATCAGCACCTGTTGTATGTGAGTATCCAGATATATTTCCTGAAAAATTACCGGGTTTGCCACCTATTCGGGAAGTAGAGTTTGGTATTGAGTTAATGCTTGGGATGACTCCAATATCCATAGCTCCGTATAGAATGGCACCTACTGAATTAAAAGAATTGAATGCTCAGTTGTAATAATTTGCAGATAGAGGTTTCGTGCGACCGAGTTTCTCTCCGTAGGGTGCACCTGTGTTGTTTGTGAAAAAGAAAGACGAAACTATGAGAATATGCATCGATTATAGACAGCTTAATAAGGTGACTATAAAGAATAAGTATACGTTGCCACGGATTGATGACCTGTTTGATCAGCTGAAAAGGGCTACAGTGTTTTCGAAGATAGATTCAAGATCAGGCTACTATTAGTTGCGAGTTAAAGATTCAGACGTACCAAAGACTGCTTTTCGAACGAGGTACAAACACTATGAGTTTTAGGTTATGCCTTTCGGACTCACTAATGCACCTGTTGTTTTCATGGATTTGATGAATCGGATCTTCAGACCGTATCTGGATCGGTTTGTGGTTGTGTTTATAGATGACATTTTGATCTATTCTCGTGATGAAACCAAACATGCCGAACATTTGAGACTTGTTTTAAAGGCTTTGCGAGATAAGCAGTTGTATGCGAAATTCAGTAAATGTGAGTTCTGGTTAAGTGAAGTCAGCTTTCTGTGCCATGTAGTGTCAGCATCGGGTATTCGGATTGATCCGAGTAAAATTTCAGCTATACTTGATTGGAAACATCCAAGGAATGTATCTGAAGTCCGAAGTTTTCTGGGACTTCCTGGTTATTATAGACAGTTCGTGAAAGGTTTCTCTATGATTACAGCTCTGATGATGAAGCTATTATAGAAAGATGTTAAGTTTGAGTGGACAGAAAAGTGCTAGAAAAGCTTTGATCAGTTAAAAACCCTTTTGATCGAAGCTCTAGTACTAGTTCAGCTAGAATCGGGTAAAGAATTTGTTATTTATAGTGATGCACCTTTAAATGGTTTGGGCTGTGTTCTGATGCAATAAGGTAAAGTTATAGCTTATGCCTCGAGACAGTTAAAGCCACATGAAAAGAACTATCCGACACACGACCTAGAGTTGGTAGCTATTGTATTTGTGTTGAAAATTTGGCGTCACTATCTGTTTGGTGAGAAATGTCAGGTTTATTCTGATCACAAAAGCCTGAAGTACTTGATGACTTAGAAAGATCTGAATTTGAGACAACACCGATGGTTAGAATTATTAAAATACTATGAGCTTGTGATTGATTATCACCCAGGAAAGGCTAACGTTGTTGCCGATGCTTTAAGTCAAAAATTACTGTTTGCTTTGTGTGCAATGAATGCGTATATGACTATGTCTGATGATCGATCGATAATAGTTGAATTGAAAGCAAGACCAATATTTTTTCAACAATTTTGTGATGCCTAGAAGGTTGATAATGAGTTGAAAGCAAAACGAGCTCAATGTGATCTAAATGCTGATTCAGAGTTTCGAGTTGATGTCGATGACTGTTTTAGATTCAGAAACTGAATATGTGTCTCGAGGAACTCAGAGTTGATTCAGATGATTTTAAATGAAGCTCATAGCAGTCGGTTATCTCTTCACCCAGGTTGTACGAAGATGTATAATGATCTGAAACAGCTGTATTTGTGGCATGGTATGAAACGAGACATTTCTGACTTTGTTGCAAGATGCATAATTTGTCAACAAGTAAAAGCCGAGCATTAGCTACCTTCTAGATTGCTTCAGCTGATTATGATACCAGAGTGGAAATGGGATAGAGTTACTATGGATTTTGTATCTGGTTTACCATTAACACTGAGCAAGAAAGATGCAATCTAGGTTATTGTGATAGATTAACTAAATTGGCTCATTTTGTTTTGATATGTACAGACTACTCACTTGATAAGCTGGCTGAATTGTATGTTTCTCAGATTGTAAGATTGCGTCGCGTTTTACGTCGCGATTTTGGAAGAAACTGCAAGATACACTGGGTATGAAATTACATTTCAGTACTATTTTCCATCTGCAAATAGATGGCTAATGTGAATGAATCATTCAGATACTTGAGGATATGTTGAGATGTTGCATTCTCGAGTTCGAAGGTACGTGGGAACTATACCTACCTCTGATTGAATTTGCTTATAATAACAGCTTTCAGTCGAGTATCAAAATGGCACCTTATGAGGCTTTCAGTCGAGTATCAAAATGGCACCTTATGAGGCTTTGTATGGTCGTAAATGTCGTAGACCATTGTACTGAACTGATCTCAGTGAAAATAAAATACATGGGGTCAATTTGATTAGAGAAACTGAGCAGAAAGTGAAGGTCATCCATGAAAGTCTGAAAGTAGTACCAGATCATCAGAAATCATATGAGGACTTGAAACGTAAAGACATAGAGTTTTAGCTCAGAGATACAGCCTTCTTGAAAGTCTCACCATATACTCAGATTTGGTCGTAAAGGCAAATTGAGTCCGAGGTTTATTGGACCGTATGAGATTGTAGAACGCATTGGGCCAGTTGCTTACAAGCTGATGTTGCCACCTGAGTTAGAAAAGATCCACAATGTATTTTATGTCTCGATGCTTCGTAGATATCAATCTGATCCTTCACATGTAATAAGTCCGTCTGAGATTGAAATTAAGCCTGATATGACGTACAAAGAAGAACCGGTTCGTATTCTAGCTCACCAGATAAAGAGTTGCGAAATAAGAAGATTCCGTTAGTTAAAGTACTATGGCTTAAACATGGAGTTGAGGAAGCAACGTGGGAGCCAGAGGATGCAATGAGTGAACGTTATCCGAACCTATTCACTGGTAAGATTTTCGGGGATGAAAATCCCTAAGGGGGAGAAAATTGTAACAGCCCGATTTAGACCCTAATCAGAATGGTGGTTTAGAGACCACGAATCCGAGTTAGAAAAATATTTTAAAATTATTTCCTATGTTTATTTAGTGTGAATTTATATCTGTGAAATTTTCGTGATTTAATTTTGTCGTTTGAGTGTCTGATTAAATAAAAGGACTTAATCACGTAAATTAAAAAATGGGTAGTTTAATGTATAAGGGCCAAAATGCTATTGGCTTTTAAAATGGAAGCCTTTATGTTGCAATTAGCCTATAAATTATTAAGTAGACGACAATAGGTTTATATTATAAGGTTTTGATATAAATTAATTAAGGTTACTTTAGTAATTTAATATTATAAACTATTATAATATAACATATATCATAAAAATAAAATAATAAGCCAAGTTCATATTATGTTCTTTTGATCGAAACCAAAATAAGAAAGAAAAAAAGAAAATAAAACCTAGTTCGGCCATAGTCAAGCTCAATCAAGGTATGTAGCTAGTTCGGTTTTTGATAATTTCTATGTTTTTGATATCGTTGCTTCAAGTACTACAAAACCCATGCTTGAATTTTTTATTTTGGTGAATATTTTGAATTATGCCATTGTTGAGAGCATGTGATTTTTATTGTTTGATGATGAAATATGAAAGATGTGTTTTAGATTAACATGTTTTGTATTGGAGTTTTTGATGATTTTGAGTAATTAGGACTAAATTGCAAAAATAATAATTTGAGGGACTAAAATGTAAAATAAATGAATGATATGGGTTTGTATAGACATGGGTAAAATTCGGCCTAACATGGGTATTGTGAAATTTTGTATATTTTTTGTTTTATGTAATAGTGACTAAATTGTAAAAATTGTAAATATCAAGGGTAAAATGGTAATTTTACCATTTATGTGTTTTTGGACTAAATTTAATGAAAATATGATTGATTGAGCTTAATTTGAATATGTTTAGATCAAGAACCAAAGAAATCGGATTTGGATCGGGGAAAAACGAAAGTAGTCGACTAGCAACTTTGTCTCGTTTTGTAATGTCCAAGGTAATTTTATAAGCAAACAAACATGCTTAATTATAATTATATGCAAATTATACTTGCTAAAATGAAATATGTGATTTTAATTATGCATTGGTCGAATACTATGTTTTCGAATTCGTTTCAATCGAGCCACGACGTCCGAAAGCCCTATTTGAACCTTAGGAATAGCTAGGATACGTATGTCATGACATAGGATTCCGATGTATGTGTGTGAGTAAGACCATGGCATCGATATGTGATTCCGATATATGTGTACGAGTAAGACCCTGTCTGGGACAGTGGCATCGATATGTGACTACATGTAAGACCATGTCTGGGACGTTGGCATTGTACGATTTATTTGATTATCTGAGTGTCCTATCCAATTTCGAATGGTTCATCGGGCAAAGGTAAATCGTGTACAGATGTGTTAAATGAGCTAAATGGCCAGGTATGAGTTAGTTTTTTGGCTACTAGTAATAAGGTAAGTATGTACTTAATTAGTTTTTTGGCTACTAGTAATAAGGTAAGTATGTACTTAATATTTGTTCTATTCATGTGTAATTGATAATGATAAATGTAAATGAGTTTGGCATGTGTATTCGGCCTTGTGGCTAAATAAATCGAGTATCAATGAAATGATTCATGATTATGCGCAAATGTGTGTGACCATAAATATTCGACCTTAAAGGTGATATATTTATATGCGAGGTTATGATAGGATTTTCAAGCTTATGTATATAAGTATACGTAGGTATGGTTTTATTATAACTAATTGGTTTTGGAAGTTGATTGTTGAAATGTTAATATGACTATGCGAGTATTCGGCTTAGGTGAAGAAATGGCCTATAAAAATATCTTAAGTAACCTATTGGAAATTTTGAGGCCAAGTATGTTAATGTTAGTATAATTCGGTTAATTATATTAAGTTAAATATGACATTTGGTTGTTTATTTGCTTATGACTTACTAAGCTATGATAGCTTATTTTGTGTGTTCATGTTACCTTGTTTTATAGATTTTGGATTCAAGTTACAAGCTCGGGATCGTCAGCAAAGTTTATAACACTATCTACAGTTTCAGTATTTAAATATTTGAACTCAAATTATGGCATGTATAGGTTAGAGTGTGTTTTGTAAAGTTGGATTTTTGTTTATGTGTAATCTAAGCCATGCGAAAATGGCTGAATTATTATATTAGAATTCAGTTATGTTATGTAAGGCTTATATTAATCTTGATCATTAAGTTGTGTGCCATGAATGCATAATATATGTGATAAGCACTATATGTTTTGAAAATTGCATGTTTATTATGTTTAAACTTGGTCTTGTAAGTTCTTAGTCAAAATTTTTAATAAGCTTGTTCTTTGGTAATTGACGATGGAAGTTTTGGATGCGTATGTGACTTTAAGTAGCAAAATTCGGTTGTGAAAGAATAATAGTATAATATGTATTCGATATGTTAATTAGTTTGTAATGGAAAATATGAAATGTGGAATAATTTAATGATGGGTGATTAAGTTCTAGCTTGATTAATTCAATTATTAAGTGGTAAGTAATGCATGTGTAACACCCTAAACCCTGCCAAGACGTTATGGCCGAACCTGACGTGTCACAATGAAGTGTATTTCGAAAACCTTGTTTTCATTGAAAACCCTTCTTTAAAATAAAAACCTTGAGTAAAATCCCAGCTTGTATTTGTTGCTTTCAAAACGAGGTGTATTTAAAAAAACTATTCCTTCTTGTATGATAATAATCACTTTGTAAAATCTCTTTTCAGCTGCGGAAGCTTTATTTAAAACAAATGATCCATGAAAACTTGTCATTTAAAAATTAAGTTGCAGAAATGTAGTATCTAAAAACAGTTATGGTTTAGGAAAACCATGTTCTACTTCTAACAAATATAAAGCATAAAAATAATAATAATCCTAATTTGAAATAATAACCAGAGGAAAGGCCTTATTACATTCCAGACTGAAATAACTTTAAATACTAGAAATTATGTGTTTAAGAAAACAAGTCCAAGTCGTCTTGCTAGTTGGCCACCTCGGAGTCCCTCCTACCGTCGAACCACCTACTGAGGATCACCTGAGAAAAATAAAAGAGGGGGTGAGTATTCAAAAACTCAGTGTGTACAACCCTCGGCAAATAGGAAAGCATGCAATATCAAGTCTTTTTGGGCCTGAGCCCAATTCAATATCAGAACAGAAGCAAAGCAATCAAATATGTACGAATTCCCCTATCCAACCGCTACACACCATCTTCATCCCCCAATACACTTTATGTGAGGATATAAATATCAACCCACCCATCCGATACACTCCAATGGTAGCCGGTTGAGGTACTACCTAACGTTGCAGCAAAACTGCTAATCATATATTGGGATTAAAAAGCCATCGGTGGATCCATGGTCGTCAAGCAACCATGCGATCCTCATATACTTCCTCTGTTCCATAATTCTCAACCCATATGCAACCTAAACAGAATATTATATGAATGCATCAGGTACACATGCAACATCCATAAATCTTACATTTAACACATAGGGGTATTTTAGTCATTCTCGCCCTTAGGCGCATTTCGATAATTTCTCTTTATTATGGGTTTATTACTTACCTTGGCCCGTTAACAAGTCCTCGTTGGCTAAAGTGAACAGATACTATGCACCAGGTAGGGTTCTAGAAAAGAGGAGGTGAGTCATCAAGACCACTTAAGTACCAAGCACTCCCTAGATCCAATCCTAGACATGCATATACCCATTGCCACACCTTCACCTTATGACTCGTCCATGGCCGCAATTAATTAATTATTTAAGTTTTATGCCTAATTGAGTATTTACTAAAAAAATTAGGTCTACAATCCCTTACTAAACACTAACAGATTCATACTTATTCATTTAGCCCCTTTAGGCCCAATCTTATTCATATGGCCTATTGGGCCCAATTACATTCATATGGCCCATCAGGCCCAATAACTTTCATATGGCCCGTCAGGCCCAATCTGTAGCTCCCCAAACCTGGCCCAGACGTTATGACCGGATCCGACATGCCACATCGAAGCGTTCAAAACATTTTATATTGTTGATCCAGAAAAACTTACTTAGTGTTTTAAAAGATAATTTCATTATAGGTTAAAGTGAATGGAAGATGTGCACCAGGTAGGAAACCGGAAAAGAGGTGGTGAGTCCATCGGACTGCTTAAGTACCAAGCTTCCTTTGGATCCAATCCTAGACATGCATACCGCCATTGCCACACCTTAACGTCATGGATATTTCTAGGAAACCGATTTGATTAAGTCATTTTTAGGAAAAGTGATTAATTTTGGAAAATACTTTCATTGCGGAAGCTTTGCTTGTTGTCGTGTTATTTTGAAATCAATTGTTGTTTTTGAAAACGTGCCCTAAAGCTATCCAATTTCAACAGTTAAAATAAGTAATACCTATCTTAGTAATACATATTAAAACCATAAAAAAAAATTAAGCGGCCTTATTACATTTAAAAACCCAAAACTTCAAACGTAAATAAAAGGATGTCCAGTTCACCAAAAGAAAATCAAACTTTCAGAACGGGTGGCCACTCTGAATTCCCTCACAGCTCCAAGCCCACTATGGTTGGGGATTTCCTGCGTGGATGAAAATAAAAGGGGTGAGTTTGGGGAAACTCAGTGTGTAAGGAAAACCCATTCAAAGCCCAAGTCAGCTCAAGCCTATTGGGCCTAAGCCCATTCAGGTAACAGTGGTACTGGACCAGAGCCCTTTTCAGATTACAATAAACTGGGCCTTAGCCCCTTATTCAGATAAGAGTATGGCCCATAGGCCCATTTCAAAATACATGCAACATCAATAACATATGCAAGCCCATTTGGGGAGACTACTCAACCCACCAACCACTATACTCCACTCGTACCAGCCCTACACCCCATGTGGGGAATAGCTCAACCCACCCAGCCCAACACTCCACAGTTGCAGCCTTGCTGCTCAGTTAACAGTAAATTGAGGCAAAGCCTCCAGTACGTGTACAAGCCACTTTCAGTACTTACTCTGTCAATATCCCAATCCCATGCATCAGATAATAACAACATGGCATGCAGTAAATAACAACAGTCAAACATGCATTTAGGTCAATTTAACCCTAAGGGTATTTCGGTAATTTATCTACTAGAGGTAAAACTGTAAATTTTCCACTTTTAAAGGTATTTCAGTAATTTATCTATTTTAGGATTTTTCATGCATATTCCTACTTTTCACGTACTAACAGAATCACGTACCGAGGGTTCTTACCGAATTGGGCCCATTGGCCCATCATTCAAATTTTGGCCAATTAAGCCCAAAAATATTGAGGGCACAGAAATCATGCACTTTGCAGTCCAAATTTTGCAGCTTACCAAAAATATTAATCAATTTACCTCACGAGCATTCGCACACTCGCAAATCTACAAAATATCAGTTTTCGGCATTTCAGCTTTTCGACCTTTGCCGATCCAGACTAAGAAAGAGGGTGTTAGTTACACACACCTATTTGCGACGATATGTTGACGAGATCCACACACGAACTGCCTACAATTGGATTACTAACACATTAATCTAACTATTCAAATACGAACTACGTATTAACCCCTTACAATATTCAGCCAACCACACCTACAGATCATAGTAAGCTTATAAGAAATCAATAAGCAACTCATTAACAAATTTTTGTCAATGTTTACCACATAATCATAATCTCACTGCAAGCTATCTTCCTGAAAAACAGTCACTAAATCATTTATAACTGGAGCTACGAAACTCCAAATCAAGTGCCGTTAATTTTACCTGAAAATAGACTCATATATATTCTATCCATAAAATTTTCAGAATTTTTGGCTTAGCAAATCAATACCAGATTTTTCTTAAAGTTTCCCATGTTTCACTGTTTGACTAATCTGACCACTCTTCATTACGAATCAAATTTCTCATTGTACAGAATTCAAAATATGTTCTCGTTTATTTCATTTGAAAATAGACTCATTAATATTTAATTACATAATTTATTCAGATTCTAATTCATCTCCCACAATTTATGGTGATTTTCCAAAGTCACATTACTGCTGCTGTCCCAAGCAGATTTATTACCAAATCACTCTTTCACACTTAACTTGCATGCATGTTATTTAAACATGTATATCACCAATCAATCATCACATATCTATGAGTTTACTTAAGTATAGTCTCCATTTTATCATTTTAAAGCACAACATGTTAGCCGATTTTTCCCTTTAGCATCTAAGGCACATGCATGCTCATTTGTTTGGCTCAACTTCACCTATATTCCATTTTTCATCAAAAGAACATAAAACAACAACCATTTCCTTCGTTTTAATTCATGACTAAATGCTCACAACATAACTACAAACCAAAATATGCTTCAAAAGTTAAGGTAGAATCAAGAAGAAGTCATGAACCTCAAAATAAAAGCAAACTACCATGAACTTACCTTCAATTTTTCTTCCCCAAGTGACCGAACATTCAAGAGCTTTCTCCTCTCCTTTCTCTTCTCTAACTTTAGGCTATGATGAACAAAGATGGAAAAACTTTGTTCTTTTCACCCCTTTTTCTTTTAATAAAATTTCATCTTTCATCCATTTAATTCTTTAATACAAAAGACATGAAATTCCCATCATGGAATATTTACCTAACCCATTATCATGGAACATTTACCTAACCCATTATCATGAAACATTTACCTAACCCATTATCATGGAACATTTACCTAACCCATTATCAATTTGTACCATGAATTATGGATATCAAGTGCTCATATTGTCTACAACAACATGATGGCTGGCCACTTCATGTAAAATGGGAGGTTTGTCATGCAAATCCTCCTATTTTGCACTCCTATTTATTTGGCCACTTCAATTTACCCTATAGCATTTTCAAACATTTTCACATAGGTCCTATTTCATAATTTCACTCACAAATGACAAAATTAAAGCATGAAATTTTGCCAACATTCACAGAATTCCCGAAAATTGGGGCGTTACACAATCACATTCATAGTCATGCAATCATATGATTTTTCATCACATAGTATCAAATTGCCAATTTTGCCTACTATGGGCCTACAGCCTATCGGGACCATTTAGCCCATTTTGGCCCAGTTGGCCAATACACGGCCCAAGTTCATGGAATCACTCATGGGGCATCTGATATCCTATCGGTTTAACCCTTACGAGTGTTCACGCACTCGCAAGACTATGGTAGCCAAACTTCTGGCTTTTCGGTATTTCGGCTTTTCGGCATTTCGGGATTTGTCGATCTACTGTGTGTGTGCAGTGTATGTACACTCTTGGTACTAAACGTGCTGCGATCTCCTTAGCCACAAACCTACAAACGATATCACTCAACGATTAATCACAAACTTATCAAATACGATCACCAAAAGCCAAAAATCTCACCTTTGCCTTACCTTGAACGACAAGCCTTACAGACCTTCCTTGATCACTAATCATGAGTATTCCTTAAATCCAAACCCTAAAATGCCTAAGGGGCAATTTAGTAGAGATCTGAAATCCGAGATTTGATACTAATCCCCTACCAAACTGATTTAGAAAGAGTGAGGGAGAGAAGAAATCAGTACCAGGAAAACCGACTGAAAAAGCCAAGCAGTTATACAAGAATCGGGCAAAGTAGAGGGAGTAGTAGCGGCACAGAGGGTCTTCAGCCAAAGAGGTATTCGGCTTTTGAGATTTGTATGGTGAAAGGGGTTATTCGGCACAAATAAGAAGAAGAGAAGAAGAAATCGGCTAAAACCAAAGGTGAATCAAAAGAGAATTTGAGAAGAGAAAGAATAGAAAATCGACAAGTAAGGAACAAGGAATTCGGCTTCTGAGCACTTAGAGAGAAAAGTGTTTCGGCAACACAAAAAAAAACTGAGGAATTCAGCTAAAGGAAGAGAAGCAATTTAGGCATTACCCTAGAATCCCCAAAATTGGTACCTATTATACTATAGCCGAATCTACCTATCCCTAAATTCCTTATTCGGCTCCACTTCTCTACACCCTTCATCTCCTAACTTTTCTCCCTGATAACTCCTTAATCCCTTCTTTAAATTTCTCCTCCTATCACTCCCTTCAGAGTTCACATCCAACGCCACTACTGGCCATTTATTGAGCAAAAATATATCCTTCTTTTGAGCAAGGAGGGATTCGAACCCCAAACCTCCTTGCCATGCATGTGACGCCACCTCTAAGCCCCACATGTGACGCTACTTGCCACTCTAACACAAGGCTCCTTGTGTCCAATTCCTCCTTTATTTATTTAAAACCCAAACTACTTGCCATCAAGGTTCTTTTAATTATTAGACAATAATTTCCTTCACCCCAAAGTTCAAACTCTAAACTTAACCAAGGCCTATTATCACATAAATAACACTTGACTAGGAATATTAAGCACACCTTTTATCAAAACCATCATAAAAAAAAGTTCGGGATTTTTGGGGCAATACAACTCCACCCCCTAAAAGAAATTTTGTTCTCAAAAATTCCAACTATCAGTACAGCTGCATAACACAGACTACCACACCACACTCCCGCTGCGCACTCTAATTCCAAACTAAGTAAATAGCACACTATGGGTAAAGTATGCACCAGTATTCGCCTCTAGAGCGTCCCGTCCTCTCGACAACATGCTGCATAGACCAACACTGGCTGACTCGCCTCAGCAGGACCAGTACCTCTGCCTGGTGCTCCACAGCCCAAACCGTTTCCACCCCGGCCTGACTACGACCTCCAGGCGGCTGCTGACCACCCCTCTGTGGCTATCCATTATCTCTACTAAAGATTTGCTTCTGATCTGGTCTTTTGGGACATTCTTTGAGACGATGCTCCATGGAACCACAACTCAGACAGGCTCTTGTTCTCCTCTAGCACTCTCCTGCATGACTTTTTTCACAAGTAGCATAAGGCGGTACCCCTGGATTGACAACAGAGGGCCCTACTCTAACTGGCCCATTAACTCTGGCCCTAGCCCTAGGCCTCTGCCCAACACCAGAAGTTTCAGTCTCCCTTTTATTCTTACCCCTTTCTTTTTCCCGATTTAGGCGTTCAGCGTGCTTTACCTCCTCTGCTATCTTTGCTTTCTCTACCAACTCCGAGAAAAATCGCTCCCTTTGTGGAGCTATCAATACTCTGAGGCTATTCCTAAGACCATCCTCAAACCTAACGCAACGCTCATAGTCCGTTGCCACCATAACTCTTGCATACTTACTAAGGTGTAGAAATTCCGCCTCACACTCCGCCATAGATTTGTTTCCCTAGGACAAGTTCAGGAACTACTTCTTTCTAGCATCCACATGACTCGCACCTACATACTTCCTTTGAAATGTAGTTTTGAATAACTCCCAAGTGACCTGCTCAGGTTGAGTGCCCTCTTTCACTGTCAGCCACCATTGGTACGCTTCTTCCCTAAGTAGTGACACTGTCCGTTTCAACTTTTTTTAGGTGAATAGTCCAAGTCCACCACTATCTTTTCAGTGGCCTCCAACCAGTATTCAGCCACGTTAGGAGCCACACCAGCCACACCCTTAAAGATCTCAGCCCCATTTGATCGAAGTCGCTCCGAAATTGACCCCCGATTTCTCGTGCTATTATTGGGCCCTACGACCCTTTCCAAAATCCTCAGCATTGCCTGGGATAATGCACCCTCCCCCGCGGGCCAATCATATAGTCCAGTCTCAGCCACGGGTGAGGTCGGAGCCTCTTCTACTCCAACATTGGGTACATGGCCCGATGACGACGATTCGGCCCTAACACTTCCGCGGCCTCGGCCATGGCCTCTTGCACCTCTTCTAGCACTCATCATTGATTCACGTATTATCTGGATTAGAAATTTTATGAAGTTTTAGTTAGTTTCAATAATTAAGCCGATGTTTTATGAAAGTATTAAAAGAAAGTTGTTTTCGTAAATCCTCTACAGTTTCAAGGTCCTACGGGCTTCAGTTTCACTCTAACTAAAAGCCTTAGTATAATCATTTAAAGTAGCCCACTAACTATCTACAGTCTATCAAATTAAACAAGCTTAATAATAAAAGAACTTACTTGGTTCAACGTCGAAGACCCGGTGTGCCACACAGCAAGGTTTTTTTCCAAAACATTGTGATCCAATTCTTCTTTTTTTTTAAAACAAACCCAAATAATAAGGCCCACTTTACAGCCCGTGTTTTGCAACCTGGCTCTGATACCACTAATTGTAACACCCAAAACTCAGCCTAGACTTTATGGCCTAACTTGGCGTGTCACATTGAAGTGTTTTTCGAAAACCTTGTTTTCAGTGAAAACCCTTCTTTAAAATCAGAACCTTGAGTAAAATCTCAGCTTGTATTTGTTGCTTTCAAAGTGAGGTGTATTTAAAAAACCTATTCCTTCTTGTATGATAATAATCACTTTGTAAAATCCTTTTTCAGTTGTGGAAGCTTTATTTAGAACAGATGATCCATGAAAACTTGTCATTTAAAAATTAAGTTGCGGAAACGTAGTATTTAAAAATAGTTATGGTTTAGGAAAACCATATTTTACTTCTAACAAATATAAAGCATAAAAATAATAATAATCCTAATTTGAAATAATAACTAGAGGAAAGGCCTTATTACATTTTGAACTAAAATAACTTTAAATACTATAAATTATATGTTTAGGAAAACAAGTCCAAGTCGTCTTGCTAGCTGGCCACCTCGAAATCCCTCCTACCGTCGAACCACCTACTAAGGATCACTTGAGAAAACTAAAAAGGGGGTGAGTTTTCGAAAACTCAGTGTATACAACCTTCGACAAATAGGAAAGCATGCAATAGCAAGTCTTTTTAGGCCTGAGCCCAATTCAATATCACAACAGAAGTAAAGTTGTCAAATATGTACAAATCCCACCTATCTAACCGCTACACACCATCTTCATCCCCCAATACACTCCATGTGGGGATATAAATATCGACCCACCCATCCGATACACTCTAATGGTAGCCTAGTTGCAGTACTACCTAACGTTGCAGCAAAGCTGCTAATCATATATTGGGCTTCAAAAGCCATCGGTTGATCCACGGTCGTCAAGCAACCATGCGATCCTCATATACTTTCTCCATTCCATAATTCCCAACCCATATACAACTTAAACAGAATATCATATGAATGCAGCAGGTACACATGCAACATTCATAAATCTTACATTCAACATATAAGGGTATTTTAGTCATTCTCGCCCTTAGGGGCATTTCGGTAATTTCTTTTTATTATGGGTTTATTACTTACCTTGGCCGTTAACAAGTCCTCGTAGGCTAAAGTGAACAGATACTATGCACCAGGTAGGATTCCAGAGAAGAGGAGGTGAGTCATCAAGACCGCTTAAGTACCAAGCTCTCCCTAGATCCAATCCTAGACATGCATATACCCATTGCCACACCTTAACCTTATGACTCGTCCACAGTCGCAATTAATTAATTATTTAAGTTTTATGCCTAATTGAGTATTTACCAAAAAAACTAGGTCCAAAACCCCTTACTAAACACTAAAAACATTCAAATGGCCCATCGGGCCCAATCACACTCATATGGCCCATCAGACCCAATCTCATTCAAATGGCCCATCGGGCCCAATCACACTCATATGGCCCATCAGACCCAATCACTTTCATATAGCCCGTCAGGCTCAATCACATTCATAGTCATGCAATCATATGATTTTTCATCACATAGTATCAAATTGCCAATTTTGCCTACTATGGGCCTACAGCCTATCGGGACCATTTAGCCCATTCTGGCCCAGTTCACCAATACACGGCCCAAGTCCATGGAATCACTCATGGGGCATCTGATATCCTATCAGTTTAACCCTTACGAGTGTTCACGCACTCGCAAGACTATTGTAGCCAAACTTCTGGCTTTTCGGTATTTCGGCTTTTCGGCATTTCGGGATTTGTCGATCTACTGTATGTGTGCAGTGTATGTACTCTCTTGGTACTAAACGTGCTGCGATCTCCTTAGCCACAAACCTACAAACGATATCACTCAACGATTAATCACAAACTTATCAAATACGATCACCTAAAGCCAAAAATCTCACCTTTGCCTTACCTTGAATGACAAGCCTTACAGACCTTCCTTGATCACTAATCATGAGTATTCCTTAAATCCAAACCCTAAAATGCCTAAGGAGCAATTTAGTAGAGATATGAAATCCGAGATTTGATACTAATCCCCTACCAAACTGATTTAGAAAGAGTGAGGGAGAGAAGAAATCAGTACCAGGAAAATCGACTGAAAAAGCCAAGCAGTTACACAAGAATCGGGCAAAGTAGAGGGAGTAGTAGCGGCACAGAGGGTCATCAACCAAAGAGCTATTCGGCTTTTGAGATTTTTATGGTGAAAGGGGTTATTCGGCACAAATAAGAAGAAGAGAAGAAGGAATTGGCTAAAACCAAAGGTGAATCAAAAGAGAATTTGAGAAGAGAAAGAATAGAAAATCGGCAAGTAAGGAACAAGGAATTCGGCTTCCGAGCACTTAGAGAGAAAAGTGTTTCGGCAACACAAAAAAAATGAAGAATTCGGCTAAAGGAAGAGAAGTAATTTCGGCATTACCCTAGAAACCCCAAAATCGGCACCTATATATACTATAGTCGAATCTACCTATCCCTAAATTCCCTATTCAGCTCCACTTTTCTGCACCCCTCATCTCCTAACTTTTCTCCATGATAACTCCTTAATCCCTTCCTCAAATTTCTCATCTTATCACTCCCTTCAAAGTTCACATCCAACACCACTAATGGCCATTTATTGAGCAAAAATATATCAGTCTTTTGAGCAAAGAGGGATTCGAACCCCAAACCTCTTTTCCATGCATGTGACGCCACCTCTAAGCCCCACATGTGACGCTACTTGCCACTCCAACACAAGGCTCCTTGTGTCCAGTTCCTCCTTTATTTATTTAAAACCCAAACTACTTGCCATCATGGTTTTTTTAATTATTAGACAATAATTTCTTTCACCCCAAAGTTCAAACTCTAAACTTAACCAAGGCCTATTATCACATAAATAACACTTGACTAGGAATATTAAGCACACCTTTTATCAAAACCATCATAAAAAGAAAGTTCAAGATTTTTGGGGTGTTACAGCATGTGTTTCATGATTAATTTGGTTGATTGTTTGGTATGTATTTGATGCTCAAATGTTAAGTGTGGCATTGGCTTTAGGTTAAATGTGCACCATGCTTATATATATATGTATTGATTTGGTTACATATAAATGTTTGGTCATATATTGAAACTATACTGAGTGTGTAACCAAAACTCATGACATTTGTAATGATGTTACATATATTTGGTCGTATGGTTCACTATGAATGTTATTGTGTTAAGGTAAATTATGAAATTGATAGGTAAAGAGAAAGACACATGCATGATACAAATTTTGGGTGTTCACTTTTGGACTAAGTTAAAACATGTGTATATGACATTTAGTCTTATTATATATGCTAAGTTTTTATGTGCCTTATATATGTGTAATGATGTTCATATTTATGGATGCTATAAACTTATATATGTGGTTATATGAATTTGCTAAATACGTGTACTTTGTAAATCTGTACAAAGACATAAATTAACCTAATAAACTAGGAAATGAGGTGAGTTAACTTATAACCGATTACTTGTTTTTTTATTTGGTATTAATATGTAAAACATATGACACACATATAGGTTACTATGCTAATGCCGCATATATGAAATTATAGATGTATTATAATTTGTATTGCTATATGTGAACGGTATGACTATATATATGTATAGGATATGAAATGTTCAAATTTGAGAGTTGTATTAGTTTATGAAATAAATCCTAATTAACTTTCGGGACATATTTATATGAATATATAAATATTTATATGTAATTGTTCAGAATCGTGTTTTATTCTGTAATGCCTTATGACCCTATTCTGGCAACGGATACGGGTTAGGGGTGTTACACACGCCTCCTAGCATCAATGTAGTTGGCCCCCACATACTTACCCTGGAACGTAGTCTTAAAATAATCCCAAGTCAATCGGTCGGGCTGAGTGCCCTCCTTAACTGTCAACCGCCACTTGTATGCTTCGTCGCAAAGTAGAGAAATAGCCCCCTTAAGCTTCTGCTCAGCAGTAAAATCCAGGTCTTCCATAATTCTCTCCATGGCCACCATCTTGTACTCAGCCACGTTAGGGGCGACTCGAATGACACCCTTGAATAACTTTGCCCCATTGGACTAGAGTTGGTTCGTAACCGAACCTCGGCCCCTAGAACTAGTATTGGGCCTAGCGGCCCTCTCTAAAATTTGTAGCATGGCTTGGGACAGTGCGTCGTTCCTAGTCGCACGATCATGAGACCCAGACCCAATCTCTGTTGCAAGTGATACTAGTGTCTCGCTAGTATCCAAATTCGAAATAGTATCAGATGCCAATGACTCAACTCGAGCCCCTCTACGGCCTCGACCACAACATCTAGTACCCCGTCCACGAGTACCACGTGTGCTCATTGTAATTTCAAATTTTATTTGTATTAACAGTTTTATGCATCAGTTACAGTTTCAATATTTATTAACAGATATTTTATGCAGTACAGTATCAAAATGTTCAAAGTCGGTTATCGCGAGTAGTAGTCTCACTACAGTTTTCAGTGTAATATACTACCTAAAGTAGTTTCAATATATTCTAATCATATTTTTAGACAATTTTAAATAGAGTTTCAGAGAACTTACAGGATCTGCGCCGGAGACTCAGTGTACCAGATACTTATTTCAAAAATATTTCAAATTATTTACAAATCATTTATTTAAAACCAATATTTAAAACCCAAATTCACAGTCAATTTTTGCAAACTAGCTCTGATACCACTAAATATAATACTCTAAACTCGGCCTGAATATTATGGCCAAATCTGGCAATGTCATATGAGTGTGTTTTTGAAAATGCATTGACCTTAAAATCGTCCAATAATTAATTTTACCTAGTTCAGGAAAACATGTTCTATTTGATTTGATTCAAACATCTCTTTTACGCGGAAGTTTTTGAAACCCAAATAATTAATTTAGGGTAAAATCATTTTTATTTAAGAAAACCTTAGTTTTTAGGAAAACCGTGTTTTGATGAGTTGTAGTTTTAAATAATCACAAAACCCTAATATTTCCTGAACTAAAACCAAACAGTCCAAGTCCATAATTACATCAAAAACCCCAAATAAGTAATAAAAACTAGATGTAATAAAAAAGAAATAGTCTAAAAATTTATGTGTAGCCACCCTCGAGTCCTCTGCTTCACCGATCCTTCAAGTCTAGGGATTACCTACACAGTTTAAACAAAATAAAAAGGGTGAGTTTTTGCAACTCAATGTGTAATCCCAAAAGAAAACATGCATACATGCATATATTAGCTCATAATCATAATCAGTCTAGGTCGGAGCCCCTTACAGAAATCATTATAGGCGTTAGCCCACACAGACGCAGAATCAGATATATAAATATTAAGGCCTTGGCCCATCTCAGATACAATATGCAGAACAGAACAGATTAAACAGAGTCCTACCCACCAACCTCTACACACCAACTCCGTCTAACCCTACACACCATGTGGGGATAAATTGACCCACCCATCCCTACACATCATGTTGTACCGAATGTAGCACATAATCAGATAGTTGTAGCTGTGCTGCCAGATATAAGGCTTAGGAGCCTTTCAGAATACTTCCTCCATATACATTAACCCAACCCCGATGCAATGCAGCATACATTACATGACATGCAAATATGCAATTATCAGATCATACAAACAAATCAGTGAGCATGTCTAGACACGTATAAAAACATAGTCAAATCATGAAATCAGAGATCATGTAACTCTCACCGACCCCACAATAGGTCCTAGTCGACTTGGGTAACTCAAGCAACCTTTCAAAGTGTGGTCTGCCCGTTTGGGCTCACATGCCCATGTGGCCCACACGGCATCACACGACCTGGCCTCGAATTTCACACACCTGTGTGGTATACCTGTATGAGCCCACATGCTCGTGTAGCCCACACGACCCAATTGGTTGAGCCCTATCTCACACACGGCCTCATTAGCCATCACACGGCCGTGTCATGCACCCGTGTCTTGCACGCACGGCCTGGCTCGTCAATCACATGCTCGTTTACTGCCACACGGCCTACTACACGGGCGACCACACCCCTATGTGGCATCAACAGATTCATTTTTTAGCTTTCACCGATCTCATTTTTTGTGTTTTCAGGTACACACCTGGTTCAATTTTGATGCCAAAACCAAACCTATAATCAAACATGCTTTACTCAGTTAATCCCTTAAACGATCGAATTAAACCAAAACCCCAAAACATATTAGACACTTTCTAAGCATAAAACCCTTACCTTGCGAACCATGAATGCTCCCCACTATGATCTGAAACTAGAACAGCTTCTCACACCAGATTTTTGGCTGTCAAACAGTTAACAAAAAGAAAACCCAATTATCATCTTAAAAACCATAACTTCAAGGCACCAAAACCACTTACTGAAACTACACCAACACACTCCTCGACACAAGAGAAAATTAATACTCAAGAATGGGAAAGGACAAAAAGAAAAATGGAGAGTTTTAGGAGAATTTCAGCAGAAAAAATGGAAAAAGTGAACTAAAAAAAATATTTTGGAGAAAAAAAATGAAAATTGATAACTTCCCCCCCCCCAAATCCTTGATTATCTCCACTACTCAGAATTTCGGTCCAATTGAAATTCTAACAGGCCATCAAACCAAAAATTAAACTCTCTGGCTCGTGCAGGGATTCGAACTCCATACCCCCAACACACCAGCACACACATCCTAATCACTAGACCAGCAAGCCCATTCAGATATGAAATTACAAATAGTTTAATACAAGCCTGTTAACTAGAAGTTAAGGCTTAATTCAGGAAAAGCCAAATTTTTCCAAATGAGAGGCTTGAACTTGGGACCTCTCACACACACCCAGAACACTTAACCACTGAACCAGATACACAGTTGTGTCATTTAATCGCAAAATTAGAAACATAAAATTCAGGGTGTTACATGCTCAGTTTAGTCCCGGACCACTTTCAAAGCATGTTTCAAGCCTCGTAGGCTCGTATTAAATACTTTATGGTTGAATGAGAATGGTTTTAATTTGGATGAAAAATTACGACCTGAAATTGTATGTTTGCTCACTTTGTAAGTCCAGTAATGCCTCGTATCTTGTTCCGGCATTGAATACGGGTAAGGGGTGTTACAAAACTAGCCCATTTCTTCTCACGTTTTTCTTTCCTTTTCTTTTGTTTCTCTTTTTGAGTTTTCTTTTTCTTTTATTTCTTTTCTGTTGGTTTTTACTTGCTGCCACTTCATTTTTCCTTTTTGATTGTGCTTGCTGTTCATTCTTTCATTGTATTTCAAAGTGGTATAAGTTTCGTCAAACTATTTCTATTTTTTTGCTTTGACATCATTTCTTGAATAAGGTAAGTGTTGTCCTAATGCTTAATCCTTGTTCTTAGTAAAGTTAATTGTTCTTGTGGTTTTGGTCAGAAGAAGGGTGTGAGAATCAAAATCCTTCAACAGGGTAGTGGCCATTTTTGGGCATTGTGTCTGTAAAGTAAGTATTCAAATGTCATTTAGGGTTTGATTTTTAGTTTAGAAGTGTTAATCTTGTGAAATCTTGAGTAATTCATGTTTTTTAATCGATACATTTTGGATGACGTATGTAAGATCCATAGTGCGTTATCATGTGATTTATCAGAAATATCACCAATTGTATGAACCAACCCAAAAAACCTGATTGAAACTCGAAAAAGCTTGAAAATAGGGGTTGTTTTTGAAGCTGTCGAGCGTCACACGGCCATATGGTAAGTCATATAACAGACCCTGTGCACCACATGGTCGTCTGGTTGGCCCTATGGAGCACAAGGTCGTGTGTGATTACACGGCCTAAATAGGTAGGATGTGTGGACCACACGAACTGGCTTATTGGGCTGTGTGGGCCACATGACCATATGAACACTTTTTAGCCAATTTGAAGGCTCAACTAAGGGCCGGTTAAAGGACTCAAAAATTTGATCCGTGGGCATTTTTGTAGGCCTATAAAAGTGGAAAAATTTGGTATGTTACACATGAGTAAGCCTAGAAATCACGTTAAGTAAGCTTTGCTTTTTATAAGTTATGTGTTATGTTATGCTCTGTAAATATATGTTTAGATATGCATGCCATGCTACCTATATGATACATATGTATATTAACATGATTATGCATATGCACTGGGGTAGTTATTGATATGATGGAGGAAGTGTAATCTGGCAGTTCTACTACAATTCTGGCAATTAAACTGTAATTTCTATCTGGTAGCTCAACTACACATTTATGAGTGGCATACCACCACATACCAGTTTGGTTGGATGGATAGACTCCTGTACTCCTAATTGGTGTGTAGCAAATGGGGGGTACGATTTACTCTGATATGTTATACGTTCTGAAAATATGAAAATGATATATGTTCTCAAAATATGAAAATGATATATGTTCTAGATATATGAAAATTTTGATATGATATTTGCATATGAGAATTCTATAAGTAAAATTTTGCATGTGAGCCAAGTCACACACTAGGCTTCTAGCTCACTCGTTTGTTTTGTTTCATTCCAGGTGATCCTCAGACTTAGGATTGGGCAGCGATTTTGGAGCTCAGCTCAAACATTTTGGTTTAAAATATGTTTTGGGTCAAATTACGGACTTTTGGACTTTTAATTTTGTTTTGGAACTTTCATTTTTATTTTGGTATTTATTTTGTAAATATGCTATTTACAATCAGGAATTTTAATCAAGACAATATAATTAACAAGATACTATGGTTTTATAAGACAAAAATCTCAACATGTTTTGGTTATTCATATAGCAAAAAAAAGCTGCTACACTTAGTCTAGCTGGCATACCTATGATCTCTCTGTAATTATTGTGATAAAATTAAAATGTTCACCAAATTTATAATAAAAAAAGTACTACACATTATTACATTTCTTAGTTAACAATTTACACTACTTAAATACCAAACACTGTAACATAGTAATTATATAACTTCTACTTATCACTTATGTATTATAATATTATTTTCTACCTTTTTTTAATTTTTTGAAACAATGTTATTCATCTTTTTTTTAACAAATAAATATTTTTTTTTGTTTTTATATGTTTTATTACCATCAATAACTAAACATTGCCATGGTGCACATGCATGTATGGTATGTGTGAACACTTGCCTTTTATATACTTACATATACGTTATTTTTATCTGGAATTCCCATTTATAAATTAATATAGAAAATGTATATGATTTTTTTAAATATGGATAAAATATATTATTAGTCCTTCAATTTCTTTCGATTTAATGATTTAGCCCTCGTACTTCAAAAGCTAAAAATTCAATCCTTGTTCTTTTTCAATTTAAAAATCCTAGTCCCGTCAATATCATTATTTTTAGTTTTCGTTAAAATTTATGAACTTAACATGATTATTTTCTGTCAATCATATACCAAGCCACATGAGGACGACTTAATCAACCTGCCAAATTGATAAATTTTGATGGAAAATACTTGCAATTTTAATTATTAGACGGATATTTTTAAATAAAAGAGTTAGAGAACTTAATTTTTAACTTGATAAGTACAATGGCTAAATCTCAAATTTTGTTTGTACAAAGGACTAGCAATATATTTTTTATTTTACCAAATTGATAAATTTTGTATTGCATTATAGTGTTATATTCTATATTCCAAAATTATTGGCTATTATTGTCATTTAATTTGAGAAGATTTCCACTCCCTTCACTTCTATATAAAGCATCCATTCATTGTTTAGGTAAGTAATACGTAAGAAAAAGAAAAAAAACATTCAAATCTCCCTCTTTGATTTGCAAGCCATGATAAGGAAGAAGGTTAAGCTTGTTTATATCACCAATGATTCATCAAGGAAAGCCACCTATAAGAAAAGAATCAAGGTTTTGATGAAAAAGATGAGTGAGTTGAGTACCCTTTGTGGGATCAACACTTGTGCTATCATGTATAGTCCTTATGAATCCCAACTCAAGGTCTGGCCATCCCCCATAGGAGGCCAACAAGTGCTCTCCAAGTTCTAGATGATCCTTGAGATGGAACAAAGAAAGAATATGGTGAAACAAGAGAGTTTTCTCTCCCAAAGGACTGTCAAAGTAGTGGAACAGCTTAAAAAACATTGCAAGGACAACCAGGAAAAAAAGATGATTCAAGTCATGTTTAATAACATTTGTGGTAAATGGGTCATCCATGGATTCAACTTTAAGGACATAAATGATCTCAACTTGTTGCTCGATGAAAAACTGAGTAATATTGACAAGAGGATGGATGCATTTACTATGACACCCCTTTACACTCTAGGGGCATAGTCATCATCGTCCTCATCTATGGTTGCACTTTCACTGATGACGATGGTAATGCCCAAAGCGATGCCTAGGACAAGTACGGAGGACATCTTTCCATCGGATGTGAATAACATGGATCCAATGAAGAGGCAGCAATGGATCATGGAGTTGATGAGCAAAAACAACAACAACAATCCTCAAACTCATGTGGGAGGCGTTGAGATGATGTTCCAGTTTGGTGACAACATTAACCCTAACAATGGCCATTAAACCAATACTTTTTTCCCTTAGGAGAAATGAGAGATCATTTGAGTTATCTTTTTAATTTTATTATAGTCTTTGATCCAAAGGTATTTTGTCAGTTTATGTTATGATGGTGTTGTGTTTTTTAGCTTTGCTGATAGATCACAATCTTTTCCTTTGATCTAAAGCACCTATATCATGTTCCTTTTTAGCATTCAAACATTATGTTTGTTGTTTTAATTGAGAGTCATGTTATTAGCCTAATTTAAAGAGTTTTTATTTTTATCTTTTAAATCTTTTATGCTTGAATCTTATTTTCTTCAATGAAAAAAAATTAAGTTCTTAAGATATGTTAGCTATAGATGTTGTAGATACTCAATTTTGGTTACTAATATTTACCTTTTCTTTGAAGTAAAAAATATTATATTTCAGGAATTTTGTTACCAAGTGTATCTCTTTCGGAGCAACAACTCTTGTTCAGAATAGTTGTTGCTCAAAGAATAACTATGTCCATAATAACTATGTTCAAAATAGGGCTTTAGTTAGAACAATTATCATCAAGTGTTGTTATTTGAGAACAACTCTTATTGAGAATAACTAAAGTTCAAAACAACTATTATTTAGAATAATGGCGTTGCAAGAAAACTTTTGTTTAGAAAAACCATTGTTTGGAACAACCTGTATCTCAAACAATTGTGTTTTTCTGGAACTAAGAAAAGCATCACTATAGTCTCACTCGTTTCCAAATTAACATTTCCCATAGAGAAGGACTCAATTTGAGTCACCCGACAACAACCACCAAACCTTAGCGTACCATGACCATGCGAACCGCTTAAACTCATTTTACTTATCTACAGTTCAAAAGTCTAAAGTTTAGCTTAGGTTATTAAAAATCCTAGGTCTAATGTTTAGCAAAAGTGCATAGTTATCTTAAAGTAGAGAATGTTTTATTTTATAATTTCTTCAGTTTATCAGTATAACTAAAGTAGCTAAAGTGTAAGTAACCAGAATATAAGTAACTTACTTGGATCAACGTCGGAGACTCAGATTCTCTTTTTTATAAGTTCAAGTATCAAAGTTTAATCAAAATTTGAAAATCAAAATTAAAACAATTTTGAACCCAAAAATCACAGCCCAAGTTTTAAACCTAGGCTCTTATACCACTAAATGTAACACCCCAAACCCGGCCTAGATGTTATGATCGAATATGGAGAAATTACATTAGTTTGTTTAAAAACCCAGAATTTGAAATCTAGCTTTAGAAATCATGTGACTCAAAAATACTACTTTTCACAATACTCTCACATGTTATTGAGAAAATCACATGTGCATAACTTATTTATTTTATGGAAAAGCACTTAATTTGACACTTAATTTTGTAGCAGAAATTTCAGAGTTGATATCTTGTAAATCGTGTTTTCAATAAGTGAAAACATATAATTTTGCTGATTAAGCATTTCAAAAACTTTCATTTTTAAGCTTTTGTAAAACTCATATCAAATTTGTAGCGGAAAACCCATAGCTCACTAATTTTGAAAATCAAACATTTATTTAAATTGGAAGAAATTGTGCATAAACTTAAACTAAATAAGAAAATCCAAAATTAAACCCGAAAATTTATCCACAAATTCAAAAGTTTGAAAAGTTCAATTATTAATAAATCAAGCCATCTTATGCGAGAAAACCAGTCTAAGTTTCCAAATGCTACCCACTCCTAATTCTATTGATTACCTAAAAAGTTAGAATAATTGGGTGAGCTTACAAGCTTAGTGTGTAACTCAACCCAAAAAAATAGAAAAAAATCAAATACAATAACAGTTACAGAAATAAATGCAATTTAGATACATATACAATCTTAGTTTCAGATACGGATACAATTTTATACACAAAACCCGATGCAGATACAATTACAGATGCAAATGCTTAAACAAAAATATATCCTAGCCCCATCCGCTACACATCATCTTTTTCCCACCAATCACACAAAATAAGGTAACGATTACCCATCCAACCCTACACATCTATAAGTGAGCTTATGTCACTTTTCAAAATAGCATAGTCAAGTTGCCAGAATCAAACAGTCTGGACAAGCCACTAGATTAGATATGTGGTTATACCGCGAATTAAGTCATCCTGGGTTGCCTGGCATGTAACACCCTATACTCGCCCCGATCTTCGAGTCTGAGTAACAGGACGCTACACTAACGTCACACCATCACACATTACACCACGTCTCATTAGCATACAAACATCATCACAATTAATTAATTATAGGAGTTTTAAGTCTAAAGTACCCTAGGTGATGTTTAAATTACTAAACATACATTAAAAGACCTTATTAAAAGTTAGAAGCATGCTTAAAGACCACTTAACAAAAATTGCCAAACAAATCACGTAGGTATCGATACACACTCTCAGGTATCAATATTTCTCATACTGGTACCGATATTGTTTAGAAAATCAGTACCTTTTTAGCATTTTGTTTCTCTGCAAAAATTAAAATCTAGTAATTTATCGATACAATTCAAAAAGCATCTATATTTTTACCTCCAGTATCGATGCTTGAGAATTGGTATTGATACCAAATTAATCTATTGACTTCCTACACATACGAATTAATATGGAGGTATTGATACTAAATATCCAATTATCGATAACTCTACAAAAAAAACACTAAGGCTCTGTATGTTTGCCAGTAAAATATTTTCCGAAAAATCATTTCTGGAAAATGATTTACTTTTCTGGAAATGGTTTACTTTTCTAGTGTTTGGATGAATCTGTGTAAAATATTTTCTATTATTTGACCGATTTCCTGAAAATATTTTCCGGAAAAGCTATTTTTACATATATTAATAAATTTATTATGTATATATATTAATAAATCCATATTTTAAATTGTTTCTACATATATTGTAATGATTTATTTATAAATAAATAAATCAAATTAAATATAAAATAATACTCAATTATTATGCTAGAATATTTGTAACGATCCAAATTTTATGGATATCGGAAAAGTGTATTTTCGGGTCTTCGTTTCTAAAAAATAGATTTAAAAATACTTATTAGAAATATTTACGAAATTAATTATAAGGTTAATTAGATTGTGAATAGATGAATTAAGGGTAATTAGGAAAAAAGACTAAATTGAATAATGGGTAAAAGTTGAAGCATAGATAATAGAAAGTAAAAAGGACCAAAATGGCAAATATACCATTTAGCATAAGTTGAGGCGGCATATGAAGTAAAAATCTAACAGCGTGTTTGGTTCGCCGAATTACCCAATCCATTACGCCCCGATTACGCGCGTATTACATTACGCCCCTAATCCGGCGTTTGGTTCGCTGTATTAGCCATTACGCGCGTATTACATTACGCCCCTAATCCCCAAATTCCCGTGTTTTACAATCCGTTCCCAAATCGTTGTATTAGCCATTACGCCCGGCCTCCCTCCCCATCTCTCTGTTTTACCCTCCCTCCCTACCCGACCCTCTCCTCTTCCGTCCTAATCATTTTCTCCTCCCATTTCCCACTGATTCCGTTGATTAATCTGTCGTCATCGTTTCTTCTCGTCTCGGCATCAAATTTCCCTTCCCCATTTCCTCCCAACACTATCTGCTCCGCACACCAAAACCCTCTCTTTTTCTCTTCAATATATTCACAAAATTGGAAATTCTAGCAGCAGCAGCAGCCAAAACAGTAACCAGCAGCAGCCCCTCTTTCTTCTCTTTCTTTCGATTTCACACTTCTCATAAATGGAACATTTCAATCAGAAAATGGAAAAGAGAAATCAGTTGCATGAGAAGGAAATTACTAAGGTTGTTGGTTTGCATATTTAACTGGGTTAATCTTAGAAATTTTGAGGGAGAAAACTTGTGACATAATGCAGACTATTAGTTAGAACAGGAACTATGTTTGGTGATACCCTCTGAGAGTAGTAATTTTTGGTAATAGAGAGGATGGTTAAGCAGTACAACTTTCGATTATGACTGCAGGAGGGTCTGACTAGGACATTCATTAAACATTGGCTTAGGACTAATAACTATTTGTGTGCAAGAAGGTAGAAATATTTGTTAGTAAGACTTCTTAAAAATTGGATGTAGGGTTAATAGTATTAAGAAAACTGTATTAGTTGTATGTTTGGTGCCGCCCTGGTCTGTGAATGGTGATTTGCTCTTTAGGTGGGGATTTTGATGATTACCTGATTTCGGTTTATGCCTGTTTTTGCAAGCAGCATTTTGGCATCTATGTTGAAGCTAGTAGCCAAAAGAATGGAGGCTTTATGCTTGGTAGCAGTTTTGAGTAGTATTGAAAATTTTAGAAGGGGACAAAGATAAACACATACACACACATCGTGTAGGTGCAAACCTAAGAAGAAGAATGAAGTTCCTCTAGCAAGTATCTTAGCCAAATAAGTCCACAGAAGAATGAGCCATAGCTGTGTAGCCTTATTTGCTACTTGGTCTTGCAACAAGGGCCTTCTTCTTAATCTTCCATGATAAAGATAGTTGTAGAGATATCTATCAATATCTTGAGGGTGGCAGTGAGTGTTATACAATTGATGACTATTTAGGTTGATCTGATGTATTTGAGAAGTATGTCGTAAATAAAAGTAATATGCTATGTTTACAACTGATGGGAAATTTTGAAGTTCAGTGATGTAATGAGGTCGGAAATTTTCATGTCAAGATAACCATGTAGCATTTCCAACTTTTTCTATAACGTATCAGCAACTAGGGCTGTTATTCTTTTATTTTAGTCATAACCTTGGTGTTTGTTATGGTCATTGTAATGTCATTGCAAAGGCCGATGCATAATTTGGCTCCTTTTAGAGTTTCTGATTGTACCGGATGCACATCTGCCTTTGGAACCTCGAGTCAAAATGAAATGTTATGATCTTTTCTTGCCCTAGATTATTGAAACCTGTCCGGATAACATGATTAACACCTACTTTTTAGATGCTTTAAGCTTGAACATGCTTTATTGTTCTTTCATAAAACCGCAAATTTGTTGCTCATGTCTCAGCAATAGATATGAAAAAATTTGGGACTTGTTTATGTGTAATTTCTTTTTCCTTTGAAAACTGTAAGTATAACTCTTAAAATTGCTTCTGTACCTCTATGTTTGAATAATTGAAATTGCATTTGCTAATTTTTGAACTCATTGATATTCTCTTCAGTGGCTCTCTAAAAACATTGGTAAGAAGGTGGATAAGTCAGCTCTCTCTAATGGATCTGCAATGACAGGTACACCGTTTCTTGTTCCAGGTTACTATTAATACTCATTGGGCTAATTTTTGTTTTCATTTGTGCAGATAAGAGTACATCAGCACCATCAGGTGTTCCGACTGCTTCTCTTAAAGTCCTTCGTCCAGATACATCTCAGATGGTGATTTATGATCCAAGGCAGCATCATGGTACAAGCTTTTGCTTGAGTAAAAATATATGCCTGTGATTTTTTCAATGGTATCCTATTTTTTTTAGCAACTTCATTGAGCCACGAATGGATGGAGTATCTCATTTTGTCATCTTGTTTAATTATGGTGTTGACTTGTTCATATACATTGGTCATTAGCAGTATTGAACTTGAAACTAAAGATATCCTTTGCGTAGACTTATGCAGTCATTTATGCATGAAATAGGCATATGATTCTGTAGAAAATTAGACCTCATTGCCTCAATAATCGTGTGGTTGTTTCCAATAGTTTTTTAGTTTCCTTTGCTACTTTAGGTTGTTGTCTTTGTTTTAATTAAAGTCTTATCTATTTGCTTTGGTCATTAGCGAGATTGCAATAGAAGCTTTCAAGAAGTCCTTTTTAGAGAATTATGTGGTCATCTGTGTATGAATATTCAAGCACTGCTTTGATGTGATTAACAAATTTACTCTTCTGATTCTTTCTAGTGAACATCTGATGTAATTTGACTTGGAAATGAAATTAACCAAAACTATTGTTATTCATGTAAGTGATACGGGAAATGAGAGCAATTAAAATGCTCCGTAGGTTTTGTTTGTCTGATCGAGCTCTTCATTCTTAGGTGAGGTCATATGGCTGATTCTGGGATTTATCTTATTAGATGGTCTTTGATGCACACTGGTGAATACGAAGGATTATGAGATGTGCATGCGCCCGAGTAATTTATAAATCAAGCCTAAATCATTGATCTATAAATAGCAAAGCAGTTTTACTTAAAACTATCATATATGTCCAGGAATATGCCTATTCATCTTTGTATAACTACCGTCGTGAATCTTGGAAATGTCAAACCAAATATGAGTATTAAGAGAAAAGAAATATAAAATGTATTAGAATGGTAAACGATAAAGAGAAAAGCTCAAGTTAGCCAAAGGGCCAGGCATTGAAAAGGAAAAGGAACCATAGAGATTCTCCAATTTTCAAAGTCAAGGGTGTTGGCTTAGAACGGGTCAAACATAAACATGTATCTCCTATGCTACTATTATGCGTTTAGAAGTGGTGACCCCTAACTAGCTTATAACTTTGTTGAAAACAGTATTGTATTAACTTCAAGAGAAATGATGCTGGGTGATCGTGTGGTGCAGTGTAGTTATATTTCCGTTTTCAATATATTAACTTCAATAAAAACGGTGCTGGTTGATCATGTGATGCGGTGCAGTTATACTCCTTGGTGTAACTTTTAAGGAATTATAGCTGTTAGGATTTTACGTTGTTTCTTTTTTCCATTCCCTTTTTTGTGTAATTTCCTCATCGAGATAGAAGAGGGAAGGTTTTGAGAGAGGCTGGGGTCGGATGTTTAAAATCTATATCTAATATGTACAACGAATTATTTTATTTTGCTGTTCTTTTGGGCTTGATAATGGCTTTAAAGGTCACCAGCTTTTAGCAGTTCTGCTCATTTACCTTCCGGCAATTGACATGACTTAGAGTGGCAAATGTTATGCTTTTACCTCTTATAACATTGAATTGTATGCTTGTTGAATCATATTGAAATGCTAGATACTTAACTGACTAAACTTGTTTGAATGTAGGAACTACAGTTCCATCAAACACCACTACTGCAATTCTTGCTGCTCCCAATTTGTCGAATCCCATGGCTACAGTTGTTGGTGCTGCTTCAAACCCATTAACCTATAATTTGTAGTTGAATTTGAATTATGATCCAAAATGCAACATATCAATGATGAAATACGGCGATGCATCTGCTTGAATTTCTCTGTCTAGTTGGCCTTTTAAGTCCCTTCTGATTTGGTATCCTTGGAAAATTATTTGTTTTGCACTCTTGGCATTTTAATATCATATTAGAATAACTAGTTTTTAACTTTGGAGTAATGATTCATTGTAATTTTACCCATTTTTATATATTTCTTTAATTTTTTAATTCATCACAAGGTTCATGCCATAGGGGCAAAGCTAAAATCAAAAAATAAAAAAGAACCTCATTGAGGAAGAAAATTCAGAGAATAAGGTAAGAAAACCAAAAAATATAGCAACTGAGAGAATATACAGAGCTATGTTTCTCCGACTCTTCATTTTGCTTGAAGTATCCCTTTTTTATACCCCTGTCAGAGTATTCATTTTTCTTAAAGTATTTGGTTTCAACACCCATGCCCGACGATGAAAGAACCTCTTTGAGAAAGTTATACAATAGATTTATTATATAAATTATTTTAAATTATATAAATTCATATAAGAAAATTTATTATCAATAATTTTATGAAATTATATCTTATTAAATTATATGTAATAATAATTATTTTAAATTATACAAATTCATATAAGATAATTTATTAGTTATAATTATTTTAAATTTTATTCAATCATATATTTTAATTAAAATATATTTAATATTAATCATTTCAAATTATCTTTTATAGTATCATATATTATGATTTGAGTAAATTCATATAAGAATATTAATTATTAATAATTTTATTAAATTATATATTTTAATTATAATATATTTAATATATTTAATAATAATTATGTTTAAATATGATTAAATTATTTATTTTTGATAATAAATAATCTTATTAAAATTTAAATAACAATAACAATAATCATTTACCAAAACAAATTTATGCTAAGGGTATTCTGGTCATTTTAGTTTTCTCCATTATGCTATTACACCTCTATTACATTCAACCAAACACAGTTTTACTATTACGCCTCTATTCCATTACATTCAACCAAACAGTTGATTTGCTATTACACCTCTATTCCATTACACCTCTAATCCAATACACCTCTAATCCAATACACCTCTAATCCAATACAGCGAACCAAACGTGCCCTAAGATTTTTATATGTTTAAGGTTTTAAATCAATTTATAAATTATATTAATTATTATTATATTATGAAATGAGTTAAATAAAGACAAATGTATGGTAATGATTTAATACAAGTGTATGAATAGAAATATATACATTTGTGATATTTTATTTAATTAGTAAAAGATATTTATTAGATAAAACAATTAAATTGTGAGATTTTTGTGTAAAGAACAAACTAGATAGTAACACTTGTAATAATGTGAATATATACATTTGTATTATATTTATTTATTTACTTGAAAATTAAGTAAAAGATAATTAATAATTAAATAATTATATTAGGAGACTTTTGTTAGTAAATAAATTGAAAAGAATGACAATTGTATGGTATTAATATTGTAAAATTGTACAAAAATATATGTGTATAATTGTAGTATTTATACTTGTTATTAAAATAAATTATAATTTATATTAATTATATTATGAGATTTTTATAGGATGAATAAATAAAAATATGACAAATTTATGATGATGGAATAGTACATGTGTAAAATATATATAAATACATTTGTAACAAAATAAAATATTTTCTTATAATTTAAGTAAAAGATATTTATAAATTAATTATTATTATATTATATTACTAATATATATATATATGAAATAAAGTTAAGCAAAAATGAAAAAAAAAACAAAGAAAGAAAGAAACAGAATAGTTTGAAACGAACAGGGGAGAAAAGAAAAGAAAAGAAAAGGGAGAAATAGGTATTTTAAAGCTTGGAATTTAAGTAGGTAAGTCAATTAAGTCATTTTATTTTAATTTTGATGTTTTAGAATATTTAGAATAAAGTTTTGTAGAAATTAAGTTGAGATTTTGGAAGTGCTTAGGTTTTTGAGTATAGCTCATGTTGAATAAATGATTGAATTAGGGGTTTAATTGATAAATGTTTTAGTTACAATTGATTAAAGGATTAACTTGTAAAAGAAATTATTAGTTTTACATAGTAGGGACTAAATTGTAAAAATTTTAAAATTAGGATTTTATGATAAATTTAGATAGTTATGTCTAAGTTTGGTTGAAAATTGAGTAGAAACAAAGTATGAATTGAGATAGAAAAGTAAGTGAATTTAGTTAAGATTAAAATTGAAATTAAAGTAGATATTGAATAAAACTTGAAATATTTAATGTGAAATTGAATGGTAGTGGATTGATAGTTTTAAATTGTTTTAATTTTTATAGTTAACGTTGTACCAGAAAACCTCGGCTAAGAAAGAAAAAGACAAAGTCAAAGAGGGTTAGCTCGGAAATTACAGTTTGTATTTTTATAATCCGAACTTAATATTTAATTGTTGAAATTATTATTTAATATGTATGGTAAGTGCATTGAGATGATTATTTGGAATTGGAGTGAACCTTGGTTGAAATTGATTAGTGAATTTAATTATTAATTGTTATATTTTGATTAAATGTTATGATAAATAATTAAGGTGAGAATTAATTGGATTGTGTTTTACAATTGAAATAGATTGATTTGGTATGTGATAAATTTTTTGAATTTATATGGATATATGTGATTGATATGGAAATTGAATATTGAATGTATGTTATATTGAAAATTAAATTGATTGAAAATGTGATGAAATAAATATGCATATGTGATTATTGTGGAATTTGAATGTATATTGAATTGTATTGAATTATTAATTTATGTGATTAAATTGAAATGTGTATTGATTGGAAACTGAAAATTTATTAAAAGCCTATTAGCAGTATCGGGCTAAGTCAGATATAGTTGGCATGTCATAGGATTGGAACTGTTCAAGGATACTTTGACCTTGAGTCGATGAGGCACTATAAGTGTCGTACTGTTACTTCGACTTCAAGTCAATGAGGCACCTTGTGTGTCGTGCTGTTACTGTTACTTCGGTTTAATTCGATGAGATACTGAGTACCGTACTGTTACTGTTTACTTCGGCATAGCCGATGAGGCACTGAGTGCCGTACTGGTGGGTTGGTTGGATCCATGTATCCATCTATGTCCAAGTCATGTTAATAGGGGTAAATAAAAGTACTGAATGACTGATTTCTCTAATGGTTGACTGTTACTGAATAATAATGATCAATTGATCGCTACTGAAAAATATTGGCTGTTACTGAATGATATTGATAAATTGATTGATATTGAAAAAAAATTGGCTGATATTGAGCTTGGAATAAAACATATTACTAATTGAGAAGTGAATAGCTGAATATTATTTATTAATATTGAACAGTGAACTAAAGTATGAGTGAGACATGTGAATTAAGCATCTTTGAACTAGATATGAATGGAAAATATTATTGTTCAAATGATTTGTGAATTTATTTTGAAACTAATCGGGTTACTAGAGAGGAAAAAAATTGAGTGAGTTATAAAAGATTTAATTTTTGTAATGAATATATATAATTTTGATTGGCATATGATTTAAATGTATGATATATTGTTAAGTGTTTGGATTATAGAAATACCACTGAGTTCATACTTAGCGTACGGTTTGTTTCCGTGCGTAGGATAAGTTAAAGTCAGACCGTTGAATCAGCATCCCAAGCTGATCCCGAACTCAACGTGATGAGGTATATTAATTATTGGTAATGGCATGTACCTAAAATGTCTATGTGTGTCATTTTGGATTGTCAATGTAAGGATGAAATAAGTAAATTTAGATTTAGTAATAGTATATCGTAGGAATTGGCTTATTTGGTAAGAATTTGAACTATTTGATAATGTATGTGAAATACATAAAAAGATTAATCATATAAACACATAAAATGTCTAATTTGACATGTTTTGAGTAGGTTTGAATGTGATTTAAAGTGATTGAACTGAATTGACTGGTAATGCCCCGTAATCCTGTTCCGGGGACAAATAAGGGTTAGGGGGTGTTACATTTAATGGTATCAGAGTTTTGCAGGTTTAGCCGATTCTCAAACTAAATTGGGCTCGGAATTGAGTCTAGAGGTACATGCCATAATTGAGTCGAAATTTAGTCAGGATTGGATGCTGATATATTTGTTTGTTTCTATTTTATATTTGAAAATGTTAGATGAACATAACGATGGTATTGATTATGAAATTTATACTGGAGACAAAGAGTCTTGTGAATTAAGAGTCGGCAACACTGAATATTAACTCAATGGGTAATTAACTGCTGAATGTTGAATAATGTAATGTTAGAGAAAGAAATAATTCATAATTCTTTAGAATTATAATAGATGCTCTTCAGCAAGTAGAAGGAACTGTATCTTCTATGATATCCATCTCTTATGTTGCTCAATCAGTTCTTGAAGTATTACAAGGTACAGAGCTTGTCTGAACGGGTAAGTTATCAATTGTTAATAATTTGTATATATAGTATGGAAGAATTGAGATTTACAGCTAAAAATGATCTTGAAAGAACTGAAATTTGGTTAGATAATATTATCAGGGTTGTAAATGAATTGTTTTGTTCACCAATTAAATATTAGAAATGTATGATATTTCTGTTAAAAGATTCAGCTTACATTTCTGTTAAAAGATTCAGCTTACTAGTCGTGGAAAATATTGATCTATGTTGTGATTAAGAAAGGGTTATTTGGAAATTTTCCAAAATGAGTTCTGAAAGAGATATATATCAGCAAGGGATTTCTTGATCAGAGATGGAAAGAATTCTTGAAGCTTAAACAGAGTCATATGACTATAACTGTGTATGAAGGGAATTTGTTTTATTGAATAAATATATCAGATGGTGCATTCTAACAAAAACCATAATGTACAAATGGTTTGAAGATGGTTTAAATGAAGACATAAAGTCGAAGAGCTTAATAAAGAGAAAAGACAGATCGAAATGGAAATTAGAATTTCAAGTAAAAGATTGAGATACCCGATGCTTCAGTCCAAGATCTTAAGCTACATCTGTAGTAAGTGTGGAAAAATGTTAAAAACACTAAGTTCAAATGTGAGTACTATAATAAACTACATTTTGGAGAATGTAGAATAAAGAATGGAATATGTGTTGGATATAATTCTTTTGATCATTATCTTAGTGATTGTTCGAAGGAAGTTGAGAAAGATATTATTCAAATTTCAAGACGAAGTAACACAGTTACCAGAGGTAGATCACTTTGTAACCTTGGAAATATGAGTGAAAGTCGAAGTGTGACAAAGGACTTCATTGTAAAATTTGGAGAATGAACATCAGTTAGGGTATATGTTAATCGAATATAAGAAAATATTTTTTTACTGGAAGTCATTATTGGTACTTCTTTATCGATAATAATATGATTATTTTAAATTGATCTTAGTTTGACTTATTTCTATGATTGCATGAATTCAGTATCTACTAAAGATTTGCCTATTGAGTTTACTAAATTTTTGGTGGAAGAATCAAACTTTCCGGATCAGTAATTATTGGTTGATAAAATTTGCAGGAACTTTCTGATAATGATACTAGAATATTGTTTTCTGATCAATTTGATGTTATTACTTTTTGATGTGATTTTGAAAATGGAATAATTAATTTTGTACGATGCTATGGTAAATTACAAGCAAAAGTATATTACATTGCAAAGCCGAGATAATGAAATGTTTTGTTTTAAATCAGAAAAGATTGAATGATTTGTCTATTGTGAAACATGTCAAAACAGAAATGTGCCGGAAAGGGTTATGGTACTTACTTTGCTTATGTATTAGATATTAAAGTATTTAAGTTAAAGTTTAAATCAGTGGCAATAGTTTGTTAAAATTCTGATGTGTTTCCAGAAGAGTTACCCGAATTACTATGGGTTAAAGAAGCTGAATTTGCTATAGATCTTGTGATTGAAATAATAGTGAAAAATATATTTGAAATCAGAGGTTTTCTAAGACTAGTTGGTTATTAGTAGAAATTTCAAAAAGCATTTTTGGATAAAATAGTTATTACAGAATGATGTGGAATTGGAATGATCTGATAAATGTTAGTAAGGTTTTGATTAGTTGAAAGTTCAGTTAACTGAAGCACTAGTTCTGGATTAGTCTAAAATCTGGTAAAGAAACTTGTGATTTACAGGAATAGCAGTGCTTTGATGCAAGAAAGTAAACTAATGGTTTATGTTTTTGGAAAGTTAGAATCACATGAAAGGAATTATCTTATACATGATTTGGAAGTGGTAGCTATTACCTTTGCAGTAAAAAATCACGATTTGATAATTGATTACCATCCAGGAAAAGCAAATGAAGTTATGTATACTCAGAATTGAAAATTTTGTTTTGTATTATAAGTCATGAACTCTCGACTGTTATTACTTGAAGATGGCTCAATTTTAGTTGAGATAAAAGTTAAACTGACTTCTCTATAGCAAATCTGTAAAGCTTAGAAATGTGATAACAAGTTACTGGTTAAATGGGTATAGTATAGAGGTGAATTTTGATTAAAATTTCAAATTGGATCTGATGATTGTCTGCTATTTAGAAATAGAAGTCGTACCGAAGAATTCAGAAGCTTATACAGAAGTTTTTGCATGAAATTTACATTAGTACCATGTCTATGCATTCTGAAAGAAATAAGTTGTACAGTGAATTAAAGAAGATGTGCTGATGACTTGAAATAAAGAGCGATATTTTGAATTTGCATGTTTATATTTCAGCACGTTAAAACTGAACATCAGATACTAATACCTTCAAAACTGTTACAGTCAATGATGATATTAGAGAGAAAATGGGATAGAATCTCTGTATATTTCGTATTGGAATTACCTCTATCTTAGAAAAAGAAAGATGATAATTAAATAATCGTTGAATATATGGCGAAGTCTGCATATATTATTTCAGGATGAATAAATTTCTTACTTAATAATTGTTTGAAATATAGGTTTCTGAGATTGTCAGGTTACATGGTCTGCCAGTTTATTATTTCTGGTTGAGATACATGGTTTATATCCTGATTCTAGAACAAGTTACAAGAAGATTTCAGATAAACTGAAAGCAGCATTTGACAGACAGAAATTGTATGTAGACTTAAAATGTCGGGATATTGTAACACCCCCTAACTCCAAACCGTCACCGGAACAGGGCTACGAGGCATTACCAGACATATCAGACAACTTACGAATCATTCACAATTAATATAACATTCATAGTATAATTTAATAATTAAGTCCCTATATTGGACTCTCGAAGCCCAAAACATGTATTAAAAGTAGAACGAGACTTGTTCGAGTATTCCGGAAAATTTTTCGTAAATTTTTTTTACAAAAATTTCGACAGTATTTCTACTTATTTTTACCTACACCCCCTGCAAATTCAAACAAAAAACAAACCAATTCCAATGTTTCAACCAAAGAAATTTACATCTTAAACACTACTAGATCATGCTTAATCCATTGATTTATTACTTAAATTTTTAAAGTGTTAACATATAAGGAACTAATTCATATCTTTCATTTCATTTCAAAATTTAATACCAAGTTTACTAATTTATAACTTTAAACTTACTTATCATCCAAAATTTCATAACTATCTAATTACAACAAGATCATTTAACATATATATATATACATGACTCATGTACAACCACCTAATACATGCCACTTAAACAAAAAGAAGAAATATATCACCAAAATTTTCTCGTCGGAGTCGGGATCTTTCTAGATGCTGAACTGGATCTTGAACTCTAATGACCTAGGCATGGAAACCATACTCAGTGGTATTACTATAAACCAAACTATTTAACATTAATAAATTACAACATCAACCATAAGCTTTATGAATCATTTAAACTAATTATACATAATTATATATCACTTCATAAATCTTAAATTCATATTTCATTTTTTTCATATACTAATTCAATTCATAATTTAATTCATACATTTTTTCCCGTACATTTCAGTAGTGCCAAATCAATCAATCTCATTTTCAAATTTTCATTTCAATTATTTACCCTATTAACAAGGCTCGGACTCTGATAGATACGCGGATTCCACCCAAACACGCCAAAATATCCAACCCAAACACACCAGGAATAATATAAATCCTCCATAACACACCAGTATAATATAGCCTCCCAAACACACCGGTATATCATATCCTCCCAAACACACCCTTAAGGCATTAAATGTCTCTTCAGTTAAACCGAAGCATATAATAACAGAATCATCTTCTTGGCCGAGTTACAAATCTCCTCACATCACAATCCTATGGCATGCCATTTGTATCCAATCTAGTCCGACAAGTTAATAGGGTATTATTTTACTTTTCTAATTTCAAATTCATTTCCACAACAATTTCAAATATTCAATCAATTCAAAACATCTATTATCTCAATTCACATATAATTCAATATTCACACATATTCTTACTTAATTTCAAATATTATTACTTACCTTATCTTAGATGTTCCATGACTACAAATTCAATATAACATTTAATAAATAGTTTGAGTTATAGTAATACAAACACGGAATACGCGTTTACTTCTCAACGATCTTTTCTTTTTCTTTGGATGCCGATGCCTTGTTTTCCTTGTTAGCTATGAAAATAATAATAACAATTTACATTATTAATTACAGCATTAATTTAATAATTAATTGAATTTTTATTCAATTTATTCCCTAATTCAAATTAAATCCTAATTAACTCTTTTATTTGTTTAACTTAATTTATACTTCATTTCTACTCAATTTCCTTCCATATCCACCCTAACAATCTAATTATAAAACCCTAATTTAAAATTTATTTCAATTCAATTTCCTAAAACACAAAACTTATAGCTTCTTTTACAATTTAATCCATTTTTCAATTCTAACTTAAAATTCATTCAATTAAATCCCTAATTCTTTTTTTTGTTCAACATAACTCATGCTTAAAAACCTAAGAACTTCCAAAACCTTAATTTAATTTCAACAAAACTTTGTTTTAAAGCTTCTAAAACATCAAAATTAAGAGAAAATGGCTAAATTTAGCTTACCAATTAAACTTGAAGCTTTAAAATCTCAATTTCCCCCCTTTTTTTTTCTTTCCCTGTTTTCATTTTGTTCTCTGCTTCTTTTCTGTTCTTCTTTCTTTTACTTTCTTTTTATTCTATTTACTTATTTCTTTTAGTTTTATATTACTTTAATATTAAGTAAACAAATTATTTTATAACAAATGTACCAATATTTTTATTACAATTGTCATTATTCAATTTGTTTATTATAAAAAAATCTTATAATTTAATTATTATCATTTACTTATTATATAAGAAATTATATATATATTACACATGTACCAATAATAATTATGCACTTGTCTTATTTCATAATATAATATCAATTTAATGATTATTAATATATATAAATATCTTTTACTTATTATTTAAGAAAATATACAAATATATATATTTACATGTGTATAAATACCCATATCACACATGTACACTTTTTTCATCATACACTTGGCACAAATTTTAATTTATTTATAATCTAATAACAAAATTTTAAATCGAATAATAATAATAATATTAATATTAATATTAATATTAACAATAATAATTAATAAAATCTAAGAAAAATCTTAGATTTTTCTATCCATTTTGCAGCCTCAATTATTACAAATGGGTTAATTTCCATTTTAATCCCTTTTTCTTTCTATTATTTTAAAATTAAACTTTTAACCTTTACTCAATCTAGTTGTAGCACCCCAAACCCGCCCAGAAGTTATAGCCGGATCCGGCATGCCACATCAAAAATGTTAAAAAAAATTTCCATTCTAAGTCCAGAAAATCGTACTTGATGTTCAAAAGATTAATTCATTAAGGGTTAAAGTGAATGGAAGCTGTGCACCAGGTAGGAAACCGGAAAAGAGGTGGTGAGTCCATCGGACTGCTTAAGTACCAAGCTCCCTTCAGATCCAATCTTAGACATGCATACCACCATTGCCACACCTTAACGTCATGGATATTTCTAGGAAACCGATTTGATTAAGTCATTTTTAGGAAAAGTGATTAATTTTGGAAAATACTTTCATTGCGGAAGCTTTGCTTGTTGTCGTGTTATTTTGAAATCAACTGTTGTTTTTGAAAACGCGCCCTAAAGCTATCCAATTTCAACAGTTAAAATAAGTATTACCTAATACATATTAAAACCATCAAAAATAATTAAGCGGCCTTATTACATTTAAAAACCCAAAACTTCAAACGTAAATTAAAGGATGTCCAGTTCACCAGAAGAAAATCAAACTTTCAGAACGGGTGGCCACTCCGAATTCCCTCACAGCTCCAAGCCCACTATGGTTGGGGATTACCTGCGTGGATAAAAATAAAAGGGGTGAGTTTGGGGAAACTCAGTGTGTAAATTAACCCAACCATAGCCTATATCAGCTCAAACCACAGAAATAGAATAAGTTGGCCTTAGCCCAGAACAGAATTCAGAATAAAGCCCATAGGCCCATAGCAGAACAGAACAGATATTACATGTTTATGCAGAAACCCAACCATATCCAACCGTATACACCCCCATACCAACCTTACATCGTGTGGGGAGACAACTCGACCCACCCAACCGCTACACACCACAGAATTTGCAGCATGGCTGCCAGAACAGATAATGTGACAGAGTCACCAGATACAGATAATCGTGGCAGAGCCACCAGAACAGATATATGTGGCAGAGCCACCAGATCAGATATTTATGGCATAGCCACCAGAACGCTTCCTCCATAATATAACCCATGTCCCCATGCAACAGATATATAATCATGGCATACATCATACAGAATCAGATCGTCATGCTTTTCAGTCAAAATTAACCCTAGGGGTATAACGGTAATTTTGCACCTAGGGTATAACAGTAATTTTCCATACATAGGGGTATTATAGTAAATTAGCTACTTTTAGGGTTTTTATGCATATCCTAACTATTTATGTACTATCAGAACACTTACCGCGCATACTTACCGAATTGGGGCCCATTGGCCCATGAATCGATCTTTGGCCCATTAAGCCCAAATTATCAAAATGTACGAAATAGCGCGTACTGCAGTTTATTACTTTAGATTACCAAATATACAAACCCAAATATCTTACGAGCAATCGCACACTCGCAAATTCCCAAAATACCGACTTTTCGGCATTTCGACTTTTCGGCTTTTGCCAATCTAGTCTATGAGAGGGTGTCAGTTACACACCTATTTGTGACGATATGCTGACGAGATCCACACACGAACCTCCTACAATTGGATTACTAACACGTTAATCTAACTATTCAAATACAAACTACGTATTAACCCCTTACAATATTCGGCCAACCACACCTACAGATCATAGTAAGCTTATAAGAAATCAATAAGCAACTCACTAACAAATTTTTGTCAATGTTTACCACATAATCATAATTTCACTGCAAGCTGTCTTCCTGAGCAACAGTTACTAAATCATTTATAACTAGATCTACAAAACTCCAAATAAAGTTCCGTTAATTTTCCCTGAAAATAGACTCATATATCTTCTATCCATAAAATTTTCAGAATTTTTGGTTTAGCCAATTAATACCAGAATTTTCTCAAAGTTTCCCATGTTTCACTGTTTGACTAATCTGCCCACCCTTCATTACGAATCAAATTTCTCATTGTACAGAATTCAAAATATGTTCTTGTTTAATCCATTAGAAACTACACTCAATAAGCTTTAATTACATAATTTATTCAGCTTCTAATTCTTCTCCCACAATATATGGTGATTTTCCAAAGTCACGTTACTGCTACTGTCCCAAGCAGATTTATTACCAAATCACTCTTTCACACATACCTTGCATGCATGTTATTTAAAAATGTATATCACCAATCAATCATCACATATCTATGATTTTACTTAAGTATAATCTCCATTTCATCATTTTAAAGCAAACAAGTTAGCTGATTTTTCCCTTTAACATCTAAGGCACATGCATGCTCATTTGTTTGGCTCAACTTCACCTATCTTCCATTTTTCATCAAAAGAACATGAAACAACAACCATTTCCTTCATTTTAATTCATGACTAAATGCTCACAACACAACTAAAAATCAAAATATACTTCAAGAGTTATGGTAGAATCAAGAAGAACTCATGAACCTCAAAATAGAAGCAAGGTACCAAGAACTTACCTTCAATTTTCCTCCTCCTAATGACCGAATACTCAACAGCTTTCTCCTCTCCTTTCTCTTCTCTAACTTCAGCTATGATGAACAAAGATGGACAAAACTTTGTTCTTTTCACCCCTTTTTCTTTTAATAAAACTTCATATTTCATCCATTTAATTCTTTAATACAAAAGACATGAAATTCTTATCATGAAACATTTACCTAACCTATTATCATGAAACATTTACCTAACCCATTATCATGGAACATTTACCTAACCTATTATCATTGAACATTTACCTAACCTATTATCAATTTGTACCATAAATTATGGATATCAAGTGTACATTTTGTCTACAACAACATGATGGCTGGTCACTTCATGTAAAATGGGAGGTTTGTCATGCAAATCCTCCTATTTTGCACTCCTATTTATTTGGCCACTTCAATTTAGCCTATAGCATTTTCAAACATTTTCACATAGGTCCTATTTCATAATTTCACCCCCTTTTTCTTATGGAACAAAAATTAACTAAAATTGTCAGGTTCTATCTTAAGTTTGGGCTTTCTAGAGGCCCACTAACATAATTAAACCTATGCCAACATTCACAGAATTCCCGAAAATTGGGGCGTTACAACTCTACCCTCCTTAAAGAAATTTCGTCCTCGAAATTTACCTAATCCAAACAGATGAGGGTATTGCTGTTGCATCGTCTCTTCTGGCTCCCAAACTCAGAAGTTTCCCCTTCCTTAACTTGTTGAAAACGAGCGACCAAAGACTCATCGTTCAACTGTTTTTCCTTAATCTGATCCACCCAGGTTGGCCTCACTTGCAACTCAGCCAACAGACTTCCATCATCATACAGACTCAGACGAGCAAACATTGCTCTCAGATCAGATACAGCTCTACGACTTAGAGCATCGGCTACCACATTAGCCTTGCTTGGGTGATACTCGATCGAACAGTCATAATCCTTAAGAAACTCAATCCATCTCCTTTGCCTAAGGTTCAGCTCCTTCTGAGTCAACAAATACTTAAGACTCTTATGGTCAGTGTATATAATACACCTTTCTTCGTACAAGTAATGTCTCCAAATCTTAAGTGCAAATATCACTGCTGCCAACTCTAAATCATGAGTCAAATAGTTTCCCTCATAAGGCTTAAGCTATCGTGATGCATATGCAACCACCTTACCCTCTTGCATTAACACGCAGCCCAAACCCACGTGTGATGCATCACTGTACACATTAAAATCCTTCCCAGACTCCGGCTGAATTAACACAGGTGCTTCAGTCAGAACTTTATTCAACTTCTCAAAAGCTTCCTACTGCTTCTTAGTCCATACAAACGGTACTCCTTTCCTTATGAGTTTTGTCAGAGGTGCTGCCATTACAGAAAAACCTTCCACAAACCTTTTATAGTATCATGCCAGTCCTAGAAAACTCCGTATTTCTGACACTGACCTAGGCGGCTTCCACTCCAAAATCGCTTCAATTTTCCGAGGGTCCACCTTAATCCCCTCAGCAGAGACCACATGTCCTAAGAAGGTTACCTCCCTCAACCAAAATTCACACTTGCTGAACTTCGCAAAGAGTTCTTTCTCCCTTAATACTTACAGCACTATACGGAGATGCTCATCATGTTTCGTTTCAGTTTCAGAATATACCAGGAAATCGTCAATAAAGACGACTACGAACTGATCTAAAAATGGTTGGAACACACGATTCATCAGATCCATAAACACTGCAGGAGCGTTCGTCAGTCCAAATGGCATAACCAGAAACTCGTAATGACCATACCGAGTCTTGAATGTCGTCTTTTGGATATCTGCCTCCTTGACCCTTAACTGATGATATCCAGATTGAAGGTCGATCTTGGAAAATACAGAAGCTCCTCTAAGCTGGTCAAATAGATCGTCAATCCTTGGCAGTGGATACTTATTCTTAATCGTCAGTTTGTTCAACTAGCGATAATCAATACACATCCGCATCGTACCATCCTTCTTTTTCACGAATAGCACCGGTGCTCCCCATGGAGACACGCTTGGCCTAATAAAGCCCCTATCCAACAACTCTTGAATTTGAGCATTTAACTCTACTAATTCCTTCGGTGCCATCCTATACGGTGCGATAGACACAGACGCCATTCCAGGCAACAAGTCTATTCCAAACTCAACTTCTCGATTCGGAGGCAATCCTGGAAGCTCCTCCGGAAAAACATCTTGGAACTCATTTACGGTCCTAACCTTATCCACTATCAGTCCCTCCTCTTCTGACTGACTTACAAATGCCAAATAGACCTCACAACCTTTCCGAATCCACTTTTCGGCTCTTAATGCCGACACCACATTGAAAAAATAATCCCTTCGCTCACCTATCACCATAACCTCCTTATCCTTTGTGGTCCTTAACTCCTTTTATTTAGTAGCACAATCCGGAGTCGCCTTATGCTTAACAAGCCAGTCCATTCCCAAAATCAGATCAAACTCTCCGAATGGTAACTCCATCAGATCTCCAAGGAAAATCTTACCTTGAGTTTCTAAGGGTACATTCCTATACAATTTGTCTACCCTAATCGAGTGACCCAAGGGACTTAGTACAGATACCCCACTCACAATCTCCTCAGAGCAGTCCAAGTCGTCCATAATCCGTTTTGTGGCCTCCAACCAATATTCCGCCACATTCGGGGCTATACCAGACACGCCCTTAAAGATCTCTGTTCCGTTAGTCCCGAAGTCATTTAGAAATAGATCCCTGAATTTCGTTGCCTGAACTTGCTCCGGCAACCCTTTCCAGAACACGAAGCATTGCCTGTTACAGGGCATCATCCTTGGCGGCTCTATCATACGGCCCATTCTCATCCATCGGTGGTGGTCATGCTACTCCAGTGGGTATGTGTTCAGAAGACGAAGATCCAGCTTGAGTACTACCTCGGCCTCGACCACGGCCTCTTCCCTGAGTAGCTCTCGTACTCATATCGATTTATCTTGATTATGAATTTTTATGCATCAATTCAATATTCTAGTGTTTATTACAGATGTTTTATGAATCAGACAGTAATTCAAAGTTTGTTTTCGTAGAATCGAAGTCTAGCTACAGTTTCAGTCTCTTATTAGATTTTTCTATGGTTTCAGTATCACCCTATCTAGAGTATCCTAGCAGGATTTCAGTATACACAAATAATTCAGAAAAATATTCAGAAGAGTTCAGAGTAATACGTACAGGCTTGAGCCGGAGATTCGGAATGCCACCTTCTAAAGATCTAAATTTTGAAAATTGCGTTTTTCGCAATCTTTATAAATTTTTTGTTTTCGAAGATCTAAATTTTGTAAACCCATTCCACAGCCGAGCTGTTGTAACCTAGGCTCTGATACTACTAAATGTAGCACCCCAAACCCGGCCCAGAAGTTATAGCCGGATCCGGCATGCCACATCAAAAATGTTAAAAAAAATTTCCATTCTAAGTCCAGAAAATCGTACTTGATGTTCAAAAGATTAATTCATTAAGGGTTAAAGTGAATGGAAGCTGTGCACCAAGTAGGAAACCGGAAAAGAGGTGGTGAGTCCATCGGACTGCTTAAGTACCAAGCTCCCTTCAGATCCAATCCTAGACATGCATACCACCATTGCCACACCTTAACGTCATGGATATTTCTAGGAAACCGATTTGATTAAGTCATTTTTAGGAAAAGTGATTAATTTTGGAAAATACTTTCATTGCGGAAGCTTTGCTTGTTGTCGTGTTATTTTGAAATCAACTGTTGTTTTTGAAAACGCGCCCTAAAGCTATCCAATTTCAACAGTTAAAATAAGTATTACCTAATACATATTAAAACCATCAAAAATAATTAAGCGGCCTTATTACATTTAAAAACCCAAAACTTCAAACGTAAATTAAAGGATGTCCAGTTCACCAGAAGAAAATCAAACTTTCAGAACGGGTGGCCACTCCGAATTCCCTCACAGCTCCAAGCCCACTATGGTTGGGGATTACCTGCGTGGATGAAAATAAAAAGGATGAGTTTGGGGAAACTCAGTGTGTAAATTAACCCAACCATAGCCTATATCAGCTCAAACCACAGAAATAGAATAAGTTGGCCTTAGCCCAGAACAGAATTCAGAATAAAGCCCATAGGCCCATAGCAGAACAGAACAAATATTACATGTTTATGCAGAAACCCAACCGTATACACCCCCATACCAACCTTACACCGTGTGGGGAGACAACTCGACCCACCCAACCGCTACACACCACAGAATTTGCAGCATGGCTGCCAAAACAGATAATGTGACAGAGTCACCAGATACAGATAATCGAGGCAGAGCCACCAGAACAGATATATGTGGCAGAGCCACCAGATCAGATATTTGTGGCATAGCCACCAGAACGCTTCCTCCATAATATAACCCATGTCCCCATGCAACAGATATATAATCATGGCATACATCTTACAGAATCAGATCGTCATGCTTTTCAGTCAAAATTAACCCTAGGGGTCTAACGGTAATTTTGCACCTAGGGGTATAACAGTAATTTTCCATACATAGGGGTATTATAGTAAATTAGCTACTTTTAGGGTTTTTATGCATATCCTAACTATTTATGTACTATCAGAACACTTACCGCGCATACTTACCGAATTGGGGCCCGTTGGCCAATGAATCGATCTTTGGCCCATTAAGCCCAAATTATCAAAATGTACGAAATCGCGCGTACTGCAGTTTATTATTTAGATTACCAAATATAAAAACCCAACTATCTTACGAGCATTCGCACACTCGCAAATTCCCAAAATACCAACTTTTCGGCATTTCGGCTTTTCGGCTTTTGCCAATCTAGTCTATGAGAGGGTGTCAGTTACACACCTGTTTGCGACGATATGCTGACGAGATCCATACACGAACCGCCTACAATTGGATTACTAACACGTTAATCTAACTATTCAAATACAAACTACGTATTAACCCCTTACAATATTCGGCCAACCACACCTACAGATCATAGTAAGCTTATAAGAAATCAATAAGCAACTCATTAACAAATTTTTGTCAATGTTTACCACATAATCATAATTTCACTGCAAGCTGTCTTCCTGAGCAACAGTCACTAAATCATTTATAACTGGAGATACGAAACTCCAAATAAAGTTCCATTAATTTTCCCTGAAAATAGACTCATATATATTCTATCCATAAAATTTTCAGAATTTTTGGTTTATCCAATTAATACCAGAATTTTCTCAAAGTTTCCCATGTTTCACTGCTTGACTAATCTGACCATCCTTCATTACGAATCAAATTTCTCATTGTACAGAATTCAAAATATGTTCTTGTTTATTTCATTAGAAACTAGACTCAATAAGCTTTAATTACATAATTTATTCAGCTTCTAATTCTTCTCCCACAATTTATGGTGATTTTCCAATGTCACGTTACTGCTGCTGTCCCAAGTAGATTTATTACCAAATCACTCTTTCACACATACCTTGCATGCATGTTATTTAAACATGTATATCACCAATCAATCATCACATATCTATGATTTTACTTAAGTATAATCTCCATTTCATCATTTTAAAGCACAACATGTTAGCTGATTTTTCCCTTTAACATCCAAGGCACATGCATGCTCATTTGTTTGGCTCAACTTCACCTATCTTCCATTTTTCATCAAAAGAACATGAAACAACAACCATTTCCTTCATTTTAATTCTTTACTAAATGCTCACAACACAACTAAAAATCAAAATATACTTCAAGAGTTAAGGTAGAATCAAGAAGAACTCATGAACCTCAAAATAGAAGCAAGGTACCAAGAACTTACCTTCAATTTTCCTCCTCCTAATGACCGAATACTCAACAGCTTTCTCCTCTCCTTTCTCTTCTCTAACTTCAGCTATGATGAACAAAGATGGACAAAACTTTGTTCTTTTCACCCCTTTTTCTTTTAATAAAACTTCATATTTCATCCATTTAATTCTTTAATACAAAAGACATGAAATTCTTATCATGAAACATTTACCTAACCCATTATCATGAAACATTTACCTAACCCATTATCATGGAACATTTACCTAACCTATTATCATTGAACATTTACCTAACCTAATATCAATTTGTACCATAAATTATGGATATCAAGTGTACATTTTGTCTACAACAACATGATGGCTGGCCACTTCATGTAAAATGGGAGGTTTGTCATGCAAATCCTCCTATTTTGCACTCCTATTTATTTGACCACTTCAATTTAGCCTATAGCATTTTCAAACATTTTCACATAGGTCTTATTTCATAATTTCACCCCCTTTTTCTTATGGAACAAAAATTAACTAAAATTTTCGGGTTCTATCTTAAGTTTGGGCTTTCTAGAGGCCCACTAACATAATTAAACCTATGCCAACATTCACAGAATTCCCGAAAATTGGGGCGTTACACTAGTCCTTTTTACTAATTACTCTAAATTAAACTAATTTCACCTAAATAAAACCTAATTAGACATATAACTAAACTCATAATTATTCCTAATAATTATTTACGAACCTGTTTCACTAAGACAGAGGCCCGATAATGTACTTTTCCGGTGCCCACGGATTTTGGGTCATTACATTTCTCCCCTTTTAATAAATTTCGTTCTCGAAATTTACCTGAGAAAAAGTGAGGATACTAAGCTTTCATTGTCTCTTCTGGTTCCCAAGTTGCTTCTTCCACCTTATGATTTCTCCATAACACCTTCACTAATGGAATTCATTTATTTCTCAATTATTTTAATTCCCGAGCTAATATCTAAATCGGCTCCTCTTCGTAAGACAAATCTGATCGAATCTCAATGTCTTCAGTGGGAATTTGAATAACATGGGAAGGATCTGATTTGTACCTCCAAAGATAAAGACATGAAAAACATCGTGAATCTTCTATAACTCTAGAGGCAAAGCTAATCGATAAGCAATCGGTCTGATTCTTTCAATTATTTCATACGGTCCAATGTAACGATGACTTAATTTTCTTTTGCGACCAAACCTCAAAACTTTCTTCCAAGGCGATACCTTTAGAAACACTTTATCACCCATAGAATACTCTATATCCCATCACTTCAAATCTACATAAGATTTTTGTCTGTCAAAAGTTGCTTTCAATCTATCTTTGATCTTTTTAACTATTTCTTCTGTCTTCTGAATTAATTCCGGCCCAATTACTTTTTTCTCATTCAAATTTTGTCCAACATACCGGTGATCGACATCTTCGACCATATAATGCTTCATATGGAGCCATCTGAATACTAGATTGGAAACTATTATTATAAACAAACTTAGCTAATGGTAAGTAACGTTCGTAGCCTAATTCAAAATCAATGATACAAGCCCGAAGCATATCATCCAATGTCTGAATTACTAGTTCAGACTATCCATCGGTTTGTGGATGAAATACAGTACTAAAATTAAGTCTGGTACCCAAAGAATCATGCAACTACCTCCAAAATCTCGATGTAAATCATGGATCCCAATCAAAAATTATAGACATGGAATACCATGTAGTCTCACAATTTCTCGAATATAGACTTAGCAAGTTTCTGTAATGACCAGTCGGTTCTAACTGCTATAAAATGAGCTGACTTCGTAAGTCAATCTACAATCACCCAAATAACATTTCTCTTACTTGCCGACGATGGCAACCCCTTAACAAAATCCATAGTAACACAATCCCATTTCCATTCAGGAATACTAATAGGCTAAAGTATACCTGTCGGTACCTAAAGTTCTGCCTTTATCCATTGACAAATCAAACATTTACCGACATATTCAACTATATCTTTCTTCATCCCTGACCACCAATAAAGCTCCCATAAATCACGATACATTTTTGTTCCATCAGGATGCAATGAAAAGGTGCCATCGTGTGCTTCTCGAAGAATTAACTCTTTTAGTTCAGAAGTAGCTAGAACATAAATCTGATTTTGAAACCTCAAACAATCATGCTCGTCAATACTAAAACTCTCGGTTGTACCATTCTGAACCATTTCTCTTTTCTTCAATAATCTGTCATCTTTCATCTAAGCCGCTCTAATCTAATCAAACATCATCGGCTTAACCCTTAACTCAGCTAACAAGCTCCCATCATCATTAATACTGAGCCGAGCAAACATTGCCCGTAATTCAATCACAGCTTTTCTGCTTAATGCATTTGCTACCACATTTGCTTTTCCCGGATGATAGTCTATAACACAATCATAATCTTTTAGAATCTCAATCCACCGTCTTTGTCTTAAATTCAACTCCTTCTGTGATAGAAGATATTTAATACTTTTATGATCTGTGTAAATGTAGCATTTTTCACCATATAGGTAATGCCTCCAAATCTTTAAAGCAAAAATTACTGCAGCTAGCTCCAAGTCATGCGTCAGTAATTACGTTCATGTGGTTTTAACTGTCGAGATGCATAAGCTATGATCTTCCCATCTTACATCAATACACAGCCCAAGTCGCTCAAAGAAGCATCACTATACACGATAAAATCTTTCCCCGACTCTGGTAATGTTAATATAGGTGCCTCTGTCAACATTTGCTTCAAAGTCTCAAAACTCTTCTGGCACTGATCATCCCAGATAAAAGGAACATTTTTCTGTAGTAGTTTAGTCATCGACAGTGCTATCTCTGAGAATCCATTTACAAATCTCCTATAATACCCAGCTAAACCGAGAAAATTGCGCACCTCCGGTACATTCTTTGGCGTTCCACTGAGCAATTGTTTCGATCTTCTTCGAATCAACTTTAATCCCATCGGCAGATACCACATATCCTAAAAATACCACCTCTGACAACCAAAATTCACATTTACTTAATTTCCCATACAATTATTTTTCCCGCAAAATCTGTAGAACTTTTCGAAGATACTGATCATGTTTTGCCTCTATCTTCGAATATACCAATATATCATCAATAAAGACCACCACAAACTGATCTCGGTATGGCTAGAAAATGCTATTCATCAGATCCATGAATATAGCTAGAGCATTTGTCAATCCAAATGTCATTACCAAAAATTCATAATGGCCATAACGAGTATGGAAGGCAGTTTTAGGCACATCACTTTCCTTCACCTTCAGCTGATAATACCCGGATCTCAAATAATCTTGGAAAATACTGAAGCTCCATTTAGCTGATTAAAACAAGTCATCTATATGAGGCAAGGGATACCGGTTCTTGATTGTCACTTTGTTCAACTATCGATAATCAATTCATAACTGCATAAAACCATCTTTCTTTTTAACAAATAGCACTAGAGCTCCCCAGGGTGAAATACTCGGTCGGATGAAGCCTCGATCTAGTAAATCTTGCAACTGTACTTTCAAATCTTTCAATTTAGTAGGTGACATTCGGTACAAAGGTATAGAAATTTGTGCTGTACCTGGATACACCTCAATAGAAAATTCAACCTCTATCAGTGGTAAGCCCGGTAGTTCTTCTGGAAATACATCTGGAAACTTGCATACAGTCATAATCTGACTGCACTGACTCCCAACTGAATCAGAATTAATAACATATGCCACCTATGCTGAACAATCCTACTGTAGTAATTTATTAGCCTTCATAGCTAAAATGATGCGTGTCGAACCACTGGTATGGATGCCATTCACTTCAATTTTGTCCCCATTTTCTGTCTAAATACTAAACCTCTTTTTATGGCAATCCAAAACTACCCCATGTTCATATAACCAGTCCATACCCAAAATGATATCAAAATCACCAAAAGGCATGATCAACAAATCCATAAGAAACATTTTATCATGTATTATTAACGGGCGCCTCCGACATACTCTATCTACTGACACTGTTAGTTGCAAAGGGCTAGACACTTCTATAGAAACTCTAGACATTTCAGATTCTAATTTCCCCGATTCGAGTAATTTTGAATTAATATATGAATGTGATGAACCGGGGTCAATTAAATCATAAATAGGCTCAGAATACAATAAAAATATACCTATAACAACATCGTCTGCTTCTCCTTCCTCATAGGTCCGAACTACGTACGCTCTAGCCGGTGTTCTGGCCTCTGACTGTTGTGTAACTATATCACTGTTTCTTCTAACACCTCCACCTCTGGACACAAAACCGCCCCTACTAGATCCTCTTCCACTAACAATAGGCACTGATCTCTAAGATGCTGCAGGTATGACACTTTCACTTTTTGGACAGTCTCGAATGAAATGATCTGTGGACCTGCATCAAAAACATCATCGACTTATCCTCCAACATTCACCTAAGTGTTTTTTTCCATAGTGTTCACAGTCAGGGATATCAATATTTCGTGAAAGCCCCTTTACACTACCAGTAGAAACAATAGTCTATTTATCCCTACTTTTGTCACCTCGATTTGATCTGAAGCTTGGCTTCCAACCACCTCTAAACTCTCTGGATCTTTTTGGTAAAGGATTAGAACTAGCAGTTCCAGTTCATTTCCCAGTCAATTTAGTCATTTCAGGCTTTTTATCCAATCCCAAAACTTGTTCTACCATTTTCTCTCTTTCAACCAAATCTACAAATTCTGTGATTCGTTGTGACACTAACTGTACTCTAATTTCATCTCTCAAGCCCAGTAGAAACCTCTTGCAACTATCTGCCTATGTTGGGATGAACTCAGTAGCGTATCGGCTCAATCTAGAAAATTCTCTTTCATAATCCACTACTGATAGATTACCTTGTTTCAACATTAGAAATTCTTGCTTTTTATCTTCAATATATAGCTCTCCAACATACTTCTTCTAAAATTCCTTCTGAAATAATTCCCATGTTACCTGTTCTGCTGGCAAATGTCGGATTACAGATTCCCACCATAGATAAGCCTCACCCTGAAGGAATGGAACGGCACAAATCAAGCATTCTCGGGGGGTACATTCTAATTGTTGCAGAACCCGTTTAGTTGATTTCATCCAATTCTCTACTGTAGATGGATCAACTCCTGTCAAACCCATAAATTTTGTGGCACCATATTTTCTTAGCTCTTTTATCGGGGCTCGTCTCTAAGTTGGTATAGAAATTGTAGCAAGAACAGTCCCCGCTACTCTTTGCAAAGCATCGGCAATATCTCTTAATATATCAGAATCATCTCTATCATTTCTTCTTTCTACTTTAGGAGGTTGGTTTCTCATCGGGTTAATACTAGGTGTTACCGATTTAGTTTCATTTAACTCGTAAGATTCTTCTTCTCCGGTATCCATTTCTTCATCAGTATTGTTTATTCTTTCATTTGACATATTTTATCTATAAAAAAAACAAATAAATAGGTCAACATCCAAAATTCCCGACTCAATTTCGACTCAAAAGTGTCATGTACTATTAGACTCACTTTCGAGCTCGATTTAGCTCGAGAATCGGCTAGACCTGATAGCTCTGGTAACAATAATTGTAACACCTCCTAACCCTAAACCGTCACCGAAACAGGGTTACGAGGCATTCTGGACATATCAGACAACTTACGAATAATTAAAAATTAATATAACATTTATAGTATAATTTAATAATTAAGTCCAATTTTAATAATTAAGTCCCTCTATTGGACTCTCGAAGCCCAAAACATGTATTAAATGTAGAACGGGACTTGTTCGAGTATTCTAGAAAATTTTTTGTAAATATTTTTTTTACAAAAATTTTGACAGTATTTCTACTTATTTTTACCTAAAACCCTGCAAATTTAAACAAAAAACAAACCAATACCAATGTTTCAACCAAAGAATTTTACATCTTAAACACTACTAGATCATGCTTAATCTATTGATTTATTACTTAAATTTTTAAAGTGTTAACATATAAGAAACTAATTCATATCTTTCACTTCATTTCAAAATTTAATATCAAATTTACTAATTTATAACTTTTAAACTTACTTATCATCCAAAATTTCATAACTATCTAATTACAACAAGATCATTTAACCTATATATATACATGACTCATGTACAACCACCTAGTACATGCCACTTAAACAAAAAGAAGAAATACATCACCAAAATTTTCTTGTCGGAGTCAGGATCTTTCTGGATGCTGAACTGGATCTTGAACTCTAATGACCTAGGCATGGAAACAACCGTATGCTGAGTATTTCATACTCAGTGGTATTACTATAAACCAAACTATTTAACATTAATAAATTACAGCATCAACCATAAGCTTTATAAATCATTTAAACTAATTATACATAATTATATATCACTTCATAAATCTTAAATTCATATTTCATTTTTTCATATACTAATTCAATTCATAATTTAATTCATACATTCTTTCTCGTACATTTCAGTAGTGCCAAATCAATCAATCTCATTTTCAAATTTTCATTTCAATTATTTACCGTATTAACAAGGCTCGGACTCTGATAGATACGCGGATTCCACCCAAACACGCCAGAATATCCAACCCAAACACGCAAGAATAATATAAATCCTCCATAACAAACCAGTATAATATAGCGTCCCAAACACACCGGTATATCATATCCTCCCAAACACACCCATAAGGCATTAAATGCCTCTTCGGTTAAATCGAAATATATAATAACAGAATCATCTTCTCGGTCGAGTTACAAATCTCCTCATCACATCACAATCCTATTGCATGTCATTTGTATCCAATCTAGTCCGACAAGTTAGTAGGGTATTATTTTACTTTTCCAATTTCGAATTAATTTCCACAACAATTTCAAGTATTCGATCAATTCAAAACATCTATTATCTCAATTCACATATAATTCAATATTCACACATACTCTTACTTAATTTCAAATATTATTACTTACATTATCTTAGATGTTCCATGACTACAAATTCAATATAACATTTAATAAACAGTTTGAGTTATAGTAATACAAACCCGGAATACGCATTTACTCCTCAACGATCTTTTCTTTTCCTTTAAATACCGATGCCTCATTTTCCTTGTTAGCTATGAAAATAATAATAACAATTTACATTATTAATTACAACATTAATTTAATAATTAATTGAATTTTTATTCAATTTATTACCTAATTTCAATTTAATCCTAATTAACTCTTTTATTTGTTTAACTTAATTTATACTTCATTTCTACTCAATTTCCTTCCATATCCACCCTAACAATCTAATTATAAAACCCTAATTTAAAATTTATTTCAATTCAATTTCCTAAAACACAAAACTTATAGCTTCTTTTACAATTTAATCTATTTTTCAATTCTAACTTAAAATTCATTCAATTAAATCCCTAATTCTTCTTTTTGTTCAACATAACTCATGCTTAAAAACCTAAGAACTTCCAAAACCTTAATTTAGTTTCAACAAAACTTTGTTTTAAAGCTTCTAAAACATCAAAATTAAGAGAAAATGGCTAAATTTAGCTTACCAATTAAACTTGAAGCTTTAAAATCCCAATTTTTCCCTTTTTTTTCTTTCCCTTTTTCTTCTGCCGTTTTCGTTTTGTTCTCTACTTCTTTTCTGTTCTTCTTTCTTTTACTTTCTTTTTATTCTATTTACTTATTTCTTTTAGTTATTTTATATTACTTTAATATTAAGTAAACAAATTATTTTATAAAAAATGTACCAATATTTTTATTACAATTGTCATTATTCAATTTGTTTATTATAAAAAAATCTTATAATTTAATTATTATCATTTACTTATTATATAAGAAATTATAAATATTTTACACATGTACCAATAATAATTATGCACTTTTCTTATTTCATAATATAATATCAATTTAATAATTATTAATATATATAAATATCTTTTACTTATTATTTAAGAAAATATACAAATATATAAATATACAAATATATATATACATGTGTATAAATACACATATGCACTTTTATCATCATACATTTGGCACAAATTTTAATTTATTTACAATCTAATAACAAAATTTTAAATCAAATAATAATAATAATAATTAATAAAATCTAAGAAATATCTTAGATTTTTCTATCCATTTTGCCACCTCAATTATTATAAATGGCTTAATTTCCATTTTAATCCCTTTTTCTTTCTATTGTTTTAGAATTAAACTTTTAACCTTTACTCAATCCAGTCCTTTTTACTAATTACTCTAAATTAAACTAGTTTCACCTAAATAAAACCTAATTAGATATATAACTAGACTCATAATTATTCCTAATAATTATTTACGAACTCGTTTCACTAAGACGGAGGCCCGATAATGTACGTTTTCAGTGCCCACGAATTTTGGGTCATTACAGATGTCGAGTATTCTATCAGTGATAAGGTATTTCTTAAAGTTTCACTTTGGAAGGAAATTTTGAGATTGAATTGAAAAGGGAAATTGAGTTCTCATTCTATTGGACCATGTGAAATTGTAGAAAAAGTCGGACCGGTAAATTTTGGTAACATATCGTTTGGTTTTGCCTCCGAAATTACAGAAAAATTTATGATGATTTTTCTTCATATTTTATGCTTGGAAGATATAGATCAGATCTTCCACAGGTTATCTCGACAAAGGATAATGAAATTTGATCTGATTCATCATAGAAAGAAGAGTCATTTGAGATACTAGCTCGAGAGGAGAATGAATTATGTAATAAATAAGTTCTGTGAGTAAAAGTATTATGGTGAAGTTATAATATTGTTATGGTGAAGTTATAATATTAAGAAGGCAATACGAGAATTGGAAGAAACAGTGAGATATTTGTAACTGTAACACTCCTAACCCGTATCCGCCGCCGGAATAAGGTTATGAGGTATTACTTGACTGAACAAAACTTCTATAAGGTCAAAGATACTTACCAGACATAAATTATCAACAATGTAAACATGTCTCATTGATTTTCCATAGGAGCTCTTATAAATTTCCAAAATGACTCACTATCAAAACATAACTGAATATCTAATAACAATTTAAATACTATCAAGTTATAACTAAAACATTTCACCACATTAGTTCAATTATAAGGCTTCTCTAAACAAAACGAGCAAGCCATCTTCGCATGGCTATAATGTATACAAGTCGAAATATCATTCTACCTATAGTCTATCCTATACATGCCTTAAACCATGATGATATACAATCTTCTCAACTCACATAATGACTCGATAGTGTGATGATATCTTCGGCCCTTCCAACTCGAGCTAAAGTATAAACCTATAAGAAATGGAAAAGAGAACACGGAGTAAGCTTCAATGCTTAGTAAGTTTTAAGCAATGCAAACAATTAATTTACTTATAGATCGATTATTCAAATTTTCAAGAAATCATTCCTAGATAATTTTCATTTTGGCCAAGTATCCATGAACATAATGCATATGTAGCAAATTCACCTCACTTTGAATCTGAACTGAATTAAAACCAAATATTGAAATAAAAAATAAGATCATAAAAACTCGAAAAGCATCTCATTAACAAGTTTTAACCATGTTTGCAACAAAATCACAAATTCACTACAAGCTGTCTTCCTGAGCAATAGTCACTAAATTATTTATAACTGGAGCTAAGAAACTCCAAATCAAGTGCCGTTAATTTTCCCTGAAAATAGACTCATATATCTTCCATCCATCGAATTTTCAGAATTTTTGGTTTGACCAATCAATACCAGATTTTTCTTGAAGTTTTCCTCTGTTTCACTGTTTGACTATTCTGACCACTCTTCACTACGAATCAAATTTCTCATTATACAGAATTCAAAATATGTTATGTTTTATTTCATTTGAAACTATACTAATTAAGGAGTCTAAGAATATAAATTTTATCTTATAACCATTTTTGTACCATTTATAATGATTTTCTGAAAACAAAACAGGGGACCTTGAAGCCATTTTGACTCTATTCCATGCCACTTCAAATATCTCATTATTGGAAATTCTTTTGCTTACACGGTTTCTTTTATAACAAACTAGACTCATTAAGATCTCATGGCATAATTTATTTAGCCTCTAACTCAACTCCCACAATTTATGGTGATTTTCCGAAATCACGTTACTGCTGCTGTCCCAAGCAGATTTATTACACATTCTTTACATTCATATTATTTAACATGTATATCACCAAATCAATCTCATGTAACCTTTCACCAAAACCGAATACACACATACAAATATGAGATTTTCACATATACTTCTCATTTCGCATTCATGATTCAATTCCAATCAATCTAACATATAAAAGTATATAATACATACCTGACCAACTTAATGCATTGAACATATTAAATGGTAGTTTACTACGAACATTCGAAATCATAATCTTACTCCAATCATCGGCATTAAGTCTGCTAGGTTTAAAACCCAAATCCAATCACCACCACAAAGCATGCGGGACTTTAAGCCCGGATATAATACCAGCAGAAAGCCTGCGGGACTTTAGCCCGGATATAACACCAGGACGAATGCCTTCGGGCCTTAGCCCGGATATAACACCAGCACGAATGCCTTCGGGACTTAGCCCGAATATAACACCAGCATGAATGCCTTCAGGACTTAGCCCGGATATAACACCAACACGAATGCCTTCGGGACTTAGCCTGGATATAACACCATTATAAAGTCGTCTCATAAACAATTCATATAATATAGCATGTATACCTGTTCACTTTGCTCTATTTAATCATTCAATATTTTGCACACTAAGTGTCATTCTCAATATCTCGCACATTAAGTGCCATTTTCAATATTTCGTACACTGAGTACCATATTTGATTGCCCCGCACACTAAGTGCCACATTTTGTCGATATGTCGTCAGACATTAAAATATTCACGTATATACAATTTATATGATATTAAAGCATTAGAAACATAAATTTAACAATGCTTACTGCATACGAACTTACCTGGCTAAATTGTAGAGATACCAAAGTTCAGGGGTATTTTGGTAATTTTCTTATTTTCCTCGATTTTCCACCCGATTTTGATCTAAATTAACAATTTCATTCAATATATTAATTTAGACAGTAAAACACCTCATTTCATACAATTTGGTCTTTTTTTTCATTTTTACAAAATTACCCCTAAAGTTTTACTTTTATTCATTTTAGTCCCTGAGCTCAAAACATGCAAATTAACCATTTTAACCACAATTAAGCTTAGCCAAATGTTCATGGTATCAAAACAGTCCATAATTCACTTTATGGGAAAATTATAGTTTTGCCCCTAATATTTCAACTTCTTTACAATTTAGTCCCTATATCATAAAAATGCAAATTCATGAAATTGAGTAAAATTCTACTATAGAAGAATATCACTAGTGTCTCTAGCAGCCCACACATTTCATTTATTTGACATTTTAACCACAGTTTTCACATTTATCAATTTAGCCCTTAATTGTCAATTTCACAAAAATTCACTTAACAAAAAGTGTTTAACTATCAACAAAGACTCATATTCTTCCATTAAACTTCAAAACCCTATTATACTCATCAATGGAAAATATCAAACTATTCAATGGTTTTGCAAAATAGCCCCATTATTAGATAGATTAAGCAACAACGATCCCGAAAATATAAAAATAATTAAAAATGAGACTAGAAACGCCTACCATGCATTAGCCGAAAGTTGGAAGCTTCTTCCATGGCTTCTCAAGCTTCATATTTGGCTGGTAAAAAGAGAATGAAAAAGATGACACCTTGATTCTTTTATTTTATTCATTTTATTATTATTTTTAACCAATTTACAATATCAACCTTTATACACTTTATTTATTACACCAAATGCCAAGCCATCATATCCCACTATCTCTTTAATGGGCTAATTACCAAACAAGGACTTTCACTTTTAAGTTCTATATCTATTTAATACCTTTAGCTTATAGAACAGAACTTTTGCACTTTACGCAATTTAGTCCTTTTTGCTTAATTAACTATCGAAACGATAAAATTTTTCAACGAAACTTTAATACCATCTTATTGCCACTACGTAAATATTTATAAAAATATTTACGACTCGGTTTATAGAAACAAGGTCCTGATACCTCATTTTCTAAACCCACTTGACCTTAAGGTCATACCACTTAAACTTAATAAATCGCTTATAAAACAAAAATCACAATATCAAAAATATATATTTTTAAAATCACAATTAGCTCGTAAATATTAAATATAATATTTACAAACCTACTCGTCAGATTTGGTGGACCCGAAACCACTGTTCTGATTAACCCTAAAACAGACTGTCACAACTCTCCCCCCTTAGGGATTTTCGTCCCCGAAAATCTTACCAGAGAATAAATTAGTGATTTTCTTTCACCAACCTCAACAATTTCTCACCTAGCCTCAGATTTCTCAACTTTTCAATCTCATGAGCTAAGATTATGATCTGCTCTTTGCTATACATCATAACAAGCTGAGTTTCTACTTCTGTAAGAGATACCCTAGATAAAGGATATTATTTGTATCATCACATTATATATATAAGAAACACATTACGGGTCTTCTCAAGTTTTGATAATAATCTCATTCAATCCGATGAATTGTGAACTCAACTTCTCTTTATAGCTAAATCTATAATTTCTATTCCCACTATAATACCTTTACAAATACTCAATTTTCTAATTGAAAATTCAAAGCTTTTACGCATCAAGCCCACATATATTTTCTGCAAATCTGAAACTGTTTTTTGATGGTCATGAATTACTTTCATTTCCCCTCAGTCTTTCCAAGCACATCGACCCCGAAATTCTTTTTATAAAAATTCAATTCAATACAACGAAGTTCAGTGATTGCAACCATACCACCCTCATACAATGCTATCTTAACATCCATCTCATAACTATTATTATTATACGCAAACTTAACCAATAATAAATGTCTTTCTCGGTTGCTTTCAAGTTCTAGAACACAGTGTTACAAAGTAATTCCATACCCAAAGCTCACAATAGTTTATTTTAGTAACACGATATAATCCTCGTGTCTCCATTTGAACAATGAAAACTGGCACTCTTTTAGTACTCCCTGTACGGGCAGATAATTACCACTGTGCTAGATGTCACAATTGTTGTAAAATCTCTGGATTTCTCAATACACGAACTCTATCTCGACACAACGAACAATTGTCGGTTCCAATCTGAAATTCTAAATCAGAAATCAATTTACGTTGTACCCTTTTTAACTTGTAATTCATTGACACACCTCTTAGCCTCACAAATTTGCTAATTAAACATCAATTTAGTTTCTAGCTCAGCCAATAAATACTCATCATTTGATAAGATTAATCACATGATTATCGGCCGTAAAACACATAAAGATTCTTGCTCAGAACCCCAAAGACTATAATCATTAGCCCAGTTTGATAATCAATTGCTGACTCATAATCTTTCAACAGTTCAAACCATCTTTAATTCTTGTGTCGAATAACTCTTTACCTGAGAACTGACGCTTCAATTAATAATTTCTTCAACTGTTTACCACTTTATTGATAAATATCACATCATTCAGACTTTCCAGTCGTGATCTATAAAAACATTTCTCAATAAAATCGTTCTGATGGATATAATTCAGTATCATATCTTCTAGAATATGAATCCTACATTCAGAATATTCATCTATTTATCCGTGAACATTCAAACTTTATTTCCACCCTGTGGATAGATTCAGATACAAGTAACTCGATTAATCCTTCAAGCAATTAATCTAATCAAACTAAACAATTGAATCGATCTCGACTGTCAAGTAATAACTTTTCCATTATTAATCAACAAAGCTTTGAACCATACTGAAGCCACAACCATCAGATAAATTAAAATCATAGTGCCATAATAAGGCTGACATCTCAATCGTATAGATATATAATGTCCCAATTATCAATAATGCATTTTGAACCTAAGAGAAATTGAAATATAATTACAATCATTCAATAGATATTTTTCACAGATAACCATATAGAATCATAAGAAAGCAGAGATACTGTAATTCTCAAATATATCACTATACTGATCTTTTTAAGAAAGAGCCCATATCAGATGACAGATATCTCAATGATGTCTCAGAGGAAATCCAGAAGTAAAGCGTCACTCATATGCACCGGAATCAACAGTAACAGAAACAATATAATCTTCATGTATACTAAGCAGATCAATAACCAGCAGGAGCAGAATACCAGCATCACACAGGTTTAATCATCGATCTTTTCTTCCAATAAAACAAAATAAAATACTAGAGAAAGATATAATAATGCTGATTGTAACCCGAACAGCCCAACAATGCTTTCATATATCAATATATTTAGATAACGTTCTCATATGATAAGAATTTCATCTGAAAATATACAGCTTCACATACCTCTGAGGATAATTGAACACATAGCATACCTAGAAGAGTTCTCATAAACCATTCGACTATAATTGTTGTGCTCAAATATCTTTATAATTCAAATATGATTCTACTATCTATCTCTGACATCACTAATTTCTCATTATCCCAACACTAGCAGAGGCCAATTCGGAAGAACTTCCAGTTAATATATTCTTTAGATATCATACCTGAATATTTGGTTTCATCTAATTCAACTTTTCTTTTAACAGTGACTTTGCATATTACAAATGGCCTTCAACACGATCTAATATCTTTTCTTTTACTATCTTCACTTGCGGACTCATTCTCTTATCTGATCACAGTACTAATCCTTCAATTATGAGACTCTATCATTCCACACTTGTAAGCTTATGTAACGCCCCAATTTTTGGGAATTCAGTAAAAGTTGTAAAATTTAAAATTCTGTGTTCTGTTTGTTATGTGTAGGATTAATCATGTTGGTGGGCCTCTAGAAGGCCCAAGCTTAGGATAAAACCCGATAGTTTTAATTAAATTTAATTCTATAAGAGAAAGGGGTTCTGATAAATTGGGCTTTTAGGAATTAATTGTGAAAAATGGATCACAAGGAAGAAAGTGGTAAAGTGGCATGTGACGCCACTGGGAAGGATGTAGTGGCGTGTGGAAGCTTGGGGAGGACCCAGGTTCAAGTCACAATGACAGCAAATTAAGTGATTAATTTTTATGTACAGGAAAGGGAAGTGATGGAACTGAAATAAAAGTCTGTCAGGAAGAGTTTAAGAGGGTAAGGGGATTGAATAAGGATAGAGATAAGGGAGGAAATCTAGGAGCTGATTGAGGTGAGCTGTGTTGGTCGAATTTTGGACTCTTGAGGAGCAAGAGGTGGCTGGCCAAGGGTTTCTTTAGAGGGGTAAATTCGGCTAGGTTAAAGTGCCAGTATAAATTCGGCAATAGGGAGGGAGTTGTACCGTTTGCTGCTTTTCTCACCTTCTCCCTTTAGCCATTTTTGCTTTCTTCTTATTCTCTTTCTCCATAGCCGAACCTTTCAAACCTCCTATCCATCTCCACCCTACTCTACATCACTTTCCTCCATTAATTTTCTTAGACTAAAGCTGAACCTCAAATCTCAAAATCCTGAAAGCTATATTCTTGTGCCGTTTTTCCAAAGCCATATTCCTCAATATGTTTTCCTTTTTGACCAACATTCCTCTCCTCTAAACCCCTAGCATCTGTCGACAACATTACCCAGGGTTATAGCCTCAGATCATTATTTTCTATATCACCTAGAAAAGCCGAAACTACTATACAGTTAGGGACTTGTAGCTGAAACTTCAAAGCTTCTAGATTCAAGTTTTACCGTCGTTTAAAGGTTGAATCTGCATCAGATCTACGTGGAAAGTAGGAAGGAATAAGTGGTAAGTGCTCATCACTCCAAATCTAGTCTTATTTTTCAAGTTAGGAAAAGTCGAAGTCCCTAAAATCTAGGGAGGCTATCGATTTGGGCATAGGGCATAAAAGGTCTTTAACCGATGATTTATTTTGATGACTAGTGTCTTCTCAAGGGTTGGATCGAAGGCTTGGATCTTTGGAGCGATCAGACTTCGATCTAGCCATCAGATTTCGGCAAAAAGGTAAAATTTTAAAGGCTTTTAGGGACAGAGTCGAATATGGGTAAGTAATTATGGAGATTAGTGTTGTGATTTGCAATCTAAGAATTGTAGCAACGTAATTGTAGGTAGTTCGTGCGTGGATCTTGTCAGCAAGTCGTCACAAATCAGGTGTGTAACTGACACCCTTTCATAGGCTAGATCGGCAAAAGCCGAAAAGCTGAAATACCGAAAAACTGGTATTTTGGGCGCTTGCGAGTGTGCGAATGCTCGTGAGATGTATGGGCATTTATTACTGGTAATAGGAAGTGATAAAACTACAGTACGCGTGATTTCGTGCGTTTTGGTATTTTGGGCTTAATGGGCCAAAACTGGGTTAATGGGCCAACGGGCCCAATTTAGTAAGAACGCTCGGTAAGTGTTTTTGGCTAAACGTAATAGCTACGATATGCATGAAAACCTTAGAAATAGTTAGATTTACTAGAATACCCCTATGTATGCAAAATTACCATTATACCCCTATGTATGCAAAATGACCTTTATACCCCTAGGGTTAATTTTGTCTGAAAAGCATGATGAATTAAATCTGTATGATGTATGCCATGAATGTATATCTGTTGCATTGGGACATGGGTTATATTATGGAGGAAGCGTCCTAATGGCTATGCCACAAATAATCTGTTCTGGTGGCCCTGCTACAAATTATCTGTTCTGGTGGCACTGCCACAAAATATCTGTATCTGGTGACTCTGTAACATTTTCTGTATCTGGTAGCCATGCTGCATATTTCTGTGGCGTGTAGCGGTTGGGTGGGTCGAGTAGTCTCCCCACATGGTGAAAGGATGGTATGGGGGTGTATGTGGTTGGATATGGTTGGGTTTCTGCATAAGCATGATATATCTGTTCTGATCTATTCTAGGCCTATGGGCTTTATTCTGATATCTGTTCTGGGCTGAGGCCAACTTATTCTGTCTCTGTGGTTTGAACTGATTTAGGCTATGGTTGGGTTGAATTACACACTGAGTTTTCCAAAACTCACCCCTTATTTTCATCCTCGCACGTAATCCTCAACCATAGTGGGCTTGGAGCTGTGAGGGATTTGGACTGGCCACATGTTTCTACGAACCTGGTTTCTTTCTGGTGAACTGGACGTCCTTTAATTTCATCTATGGTTTTGGGTTTTAAGTGTAATAAGGCCTTTTAATTATTTTTATGGTTTTGTTTTATTTTTATTATTTTATTTTACTATGATGAAAAAAACTATGATGACTAAGGAAAATGGGTTAGCTTTAGGACGCGTTTTCAAAAACATTAAGGGATTTCAAAATAACACGATTACAAGTAAGACTTCCGCTAAGCAAACGTTTTTAAACTTAATCATTTTCTTAAAGATAGACATAACCAGATGGTTTTCTCAAAATTATACGAGTCCTTAGGTGTGGCAATGGGGGTGTGCATGTCTAGGATTGGATCCGAAGGGAGCTTGGTACTTAAGCAGTCCGATGGACTCACCTCCTCTTCTTCCTGGTTTCCTACCTGGTGCACAGCCTCTATTCACCTTAACCTGCTTTAAAAAGTATCTTATACAACCCCAACTAAGTTTTCCAAACTGAGTAAAATGGAACATTTTGAACGCATCGATGTGACGCACCGAATCCGGTCATAACGTCTAGGTCGGGTTTGGGGTGTTACATTTAGTGGTATCAGAGCCTAGGTTGCAACAACTCGGCTGTGGATTAGGTTTACAATAACAAAGTTTTTGAAAAAAAAAGTTTTTGGAGACTGTAAAACTCTATTTTCAAAATCTGGAACAGTGAGTGGCATTCCGAATCTCCGGCCCAAGCCTGTAAGTATTCTGAATTTTTCTAAATATATTCTGAATTATCTGTCTGTACTGAAACTTTACTAGAATACTCTAGATAGGATGCTACTGAAACCCTAGAAAAGCTTGCTAAAAGACTGAGACTGTAGCTAGACATCGATTCTGTGAAAACCAATTCTGAATTACTGTCTGAATCATAAAACATCTGTAATAAACATTGGAATGATATTAATGCATAAAATTAGTAATTAGATTATACGAAATGAGTACGCGAGCAGCTCGAGGTAGAGGCCGTGGACGAGGCCGAGGAAGAGCTCGAGCGGGATCTTCGTCTTCAGGACATATGCCAGCGGCAGAAGCACCGGTACCTTCGGCAACGGAAGTGGAATCTCATGATCATGGTGCCGGGGATGACACCCTATCGCAGGCAATGCTTCAAGTTCTGGAAAGGGTTGCCGGGGCAAGTTCGGGCAACGGAATTCGAAGGTCGATTTCTGAACGACTCCAAGCTAATGGAGCGAAGATCTTTAGGGGCGTATCTGGTGTAGCCCCGAATGTGGCAGAATATTGGTTGGAGGACACGGAACGAATTATGGATGACTTGGACTGTTCTGTGGAGTAGAAGCTGAAGGGGGCCGTATCGTTACTACGAGATGAGGCTTATCAGTGGTGGCTCACCGTGAGGGATGGAACCCCAGCTAATAGGGTTACTTCGGAGCTATTTAAGACAGCCTTTAAAGGAAAGTACATCGGGGCAAGTTATGTGGACGCCCGTAGGAAAGAATTCCTGAATTTGGTCCAATGAGGCAAAATTGTTGCGGAGTACGAGGCTAAATTTCTGAGGCTGAGTAGGTATGCTGTGGGAATAGTTGCTACGGAGTATGAGCGTAGAGTTCGCTTTGAGGATGGACTCAGAGATGACCTCAAGGTGCTGATTGCTCCGCAGAGGGAGCGTGACTTCGCGGTTCTGGTGGAAAAAGCTAAGATCGCTAAGGAGGTAAAGCGTACTGAGAGGCAGAACCGTGAGAAAGATCGGAACTGTTTCCGGAGGGATTCTGGACCTTCGGGTGGAACAAACAAGAATGCCAAAAGGGCGAGAGTGGAGGAGCCAGTTCGAGCCGTTCCGATGAATGTGGTTAGACCGCCAATCTGTGGGGACTGTGGAGGTACACCTGGGTGAGTGTAGGAAACGTTCTGGTGCTTGTTTCCGATGCGGATCTATGGAGCACAGAGTTAAGGACTGTCCACAGAAAGCTGATCAGGCTCAGGTTGCTGTACAGAGGGTTGTTCAACCCATGAGAGGTGGACCACAACCACCGAGAGGACGTGGACAAGGTAGGGGCGGAAATGGGAATGGAAATGGTCGAGGTCGAGGAGTGCCTGGAAGGGGAGCCGGAAATGCTGAGGCTCGACAGCCAGCGTTGGTGTATGCAGCTCATCATCGAGAGGAGGGCGACGCACCTGATGTCATAACTGGTACGTTCTTAGTTTCTAATATGCCGTATACTGCCTTGGTGGATATTGGATCTACTCATTCTTATGTTGCGTGTGCCATATCTGGGTCTTTGGGAGTGCATTCTGAGAAGATAGTGAGTGGGGTATCTGTGCTAAGTCCCTTGGGTCAATCGGTTAGGGTAGACAAGCTGTATAAGGATGTACCCTTAGAAACTCAAGGTAGGATCTTTCCTGGCGATCTAATGGAGTTGCCGCTTGGAGAGTTTGATCTCATTCTGGGAATGGACTGGCTTGTTAAGCATAAGGCGACTCTGGACTGTGCTGCTAAGCAAATGGTGCTAAGGACCACGGAAGTGGATGAGGTTATGGTGATAGGTGAGCGAAGGGACTATTTGTCTAATGTAATATCGGCATTGAGGGCGAAAAAGTGGATTCGAAAAGGGTGTGAGGCCTATTTGGCATTTGTAAGTCAAACAGATGTAGAGGGGCTGACAGTGGATAAGGTTAGAACTGTAAAAGAGTTCCAAGATGTCTTTCCGGAGGAGCTTCCGGGATTGCCTCTAAATCGGAAAGTCGAATTTGGAATCGACCTGTTGCCTAGGACAGCACCAGTGTCCATTGCACCATATAGGATGGCACCAAAGGAGTTAGTGGAGCTAAAGGCGCAAATTCAAGAATTGTTGGATAGGGGCTTTATTAGGCCAAGTGTGTCTCCATGGGGAGCACCGGTGCTATTCGTGAAGAAGAAGGATGGGACGATGCGCATGTGCATTGACTATCGCCAGTTGAACAAACTGACGATTAAGAATAAGTACCCTCTGCCAAGGATTGACGATCTGTTCGATCAGCTTAAAGGAGCTTCTGTATTTTCCAAGATCGATCTTCGATCTGGATATCATCAGTTAAGGGTCAAGGAGGCAGATATTCATAAGACAGCATTCAGGACTCGTTATGGTCATTATGAGTTTCTGGTTATGCCATTTGGACTAACAAATGCTCCTGCAGCGTTTATGGATCTGATGAATCATGTGTTCCAACCATTTCTGGATCGGTTCGTGGTCGTCCTTATTGACGATATTCTGGTATATTCTGAGACCGAAGCAAAACATGATGAGCATCTCCGTACTGTGTTACAAGTGTTAAGGGAGAAGGAACTTTATGCGAAGTTCAGCAAGTGTGAGTTCTGGTTGAGGGAGGTAACCTTTTTGGGGCATGTGGTCTCTGCAGAGGGGATTAGAGTGGATCCTCGAAAGATTGAAGCAATTTTGGAATGGAAGCCACCTAGGTCGGTTTCAGAAATTCAAAGTTTCCTAGGATTGGCAGGTTACTACAGAAGGTTTGTGGAAGGTTTTTCTGTGATGACAGCACCTCTCACAAAACTTATAAGGAAAGGAGTACCGTTTGTTTGGATGGAGAAGCAGCAAGAAGCTTTTGAGAGGTTGAAGAAAGTTCTGACTGAAGCACCTGTGTTAATTCAACCAGAGTCTGGAAAAGATTTTACTGTGTACAGTGATGCATCACACGTAGGTTTGGGTTGTGTGTTGATGCAAGAGGGTAAGGTGGTTGCTTATGCGTCTCGACAACTTAAGCCTCACGAAGGGAACTATCCTACTCATGATTTGGAGTTAGCAGCAGTGAGCTTTGCGCTTAAAATCTGGAGACATTACTTGTATGGAGAAAAGTGTATTATATACACAGATCATAAGAGTCTCAAGTATTTGCTGACTCAGAAGGAACTGAACCTTAGGCAAAGGAGATGGATCGAGTTGCTTAAGGATTATGATTATTCAATCGAATATCACCCAGGCAGGGCTAATGTGGTAGCCGATGCTCTAAGTCGTAGAGCTGTATCTGATCTGAGAGCAATGTTTGCTCGTCTAAGTCTGTATGATGATGGAAGTCTGTTGGCTGAATTGCAAGTAAGGCCAACCTGGGTGGATCAGATTAAGGAAAAACAGTTGAAAGATGAGTCTTTGGTCCCTTGTTTTCAACAAGTTAAGGAAGGGGAAACTTCTGAGTATGGGATAAATGATGAAGGGGTTTTGTGTTTCCGAGGAAGAATTTGTGTTCCGAAGGACTCTGACTTGAGACAGTCAATTTTGAAGGAAGCTCATGGGGGACTTTGTGTCATGCATCCTGGAGAGAATAAGTTGTACCATGACTTGCGAGAACTGTATTGGTGGCCTGGACTTAAGCGAGAGGTAACTGAATTTGTGGGGAAATGTCTGACATGCCAGCAAGTGAAAGCTGAGCATCAGTTACCTTCTGGATTATTGCAGCCAGTAAAAATACCACTTTGGAAGTGGGAGAGGGTAACCATGGATTTTGTGAGTGGGCTACCCTTGTCACCATCGAAGAAAGACTCGATATGGGTGATTGTGGATAGGTTGACCAAGTCGGCTCATTTTATATCTGTTCGAACAGACTTTTCTCTTCAGAAGTTAGCCAAGTTGTATGTGGCGGAGATTGTGCGACTGCATGGAGTTCCGGTTTCGATTATCTCTGATCGGGATCCTAGATTCACATCTCGGTTTTGGCAAAAGTTGCATGAGGCGTTGGGAACGCGATTGAACTTTAGTACGGCTTTCCATCCCCAAACTGATGGTCAATCGAAAAGAGTTATTCAGATTCTGGAAGACATGTTGAGGGGATGTGTTATTGATTTCCAAGGTAGTGGGGGGGATTACTTGCCTTTGGCAGAGTTTGCATACAACAATAGTTATCAGTCGAGTATTCGAATGGCACCTTATGAAGCACTGTATGGGCGAAGGTGTGAAACACCTAGTTGTTGGACTGAACTGGGGGAGCGACAAGTTCTTGGACCTGAGTTGGTGGCAGATACTGAGGATAAGGTCAAGTTAATTAGAGATCGGTTAAAGGAAGCGTCTGATAGGAAAAAGTCGTATGCAGATCTGAAGCGTAAGGAGATTGAATACTAAGTGGGCGATATGGTCTTCTTGAAGGTTTCACCTTGGAAGAAGATACTAAGGTTTGGTAAGAAGGGCAAGTTGAGTCCGCGGTTCATTGGGCCTTATCAGGTTTTGAAGCGAGTAGGCCCAGTGGCTTATTAGTTGGAGTTGTCTCCAGAGCTAGACAGGATTCACGATGTTTTTCACGTCTCCATGTTAAGGCGCTATCGTTCTGACCCTGCTCATGTCGTGCCGGTTGCAGAAATTGAGGTGCGAACTGATTTGACCTTTGAGGAGGAGCCTGTAGAAATATTGGATCGAGACGTTAAGGTTCTAAGGAGGAAATTGGTACCATTAGTGAAAGTGCATTGGCATAACCATGGCAGAGAAGAAGCTACTTGGGAGCTAGAGGAGGCAATGCAACAACAATACCCTCATCTGTTCGGATCAGGTAAATTTCGAGGACGAAATTTCTTTAAGGAGGGTAGAGTTGTAACGCCCCAATTTTCGGGAATTCTGTAAAAGTTGTAAAATTTAAAATTCTATGTTCTGTTTGTTATGTGTAGGATTAATCATGTTGGTAGGCCTCTAGAAGGCCCAAGCTTAGGATAAAACCCGGTAGTTTTAATTAAATTTAATTCTATAAGAGAAAGGGGTTCTAATAAATTGGGCTTTTAGGAATTAATTGTGAAAAATGGATCACAAGGAAGCAAGTGGTAAAGTGGCATGTGACGCCACTGGGAAGGATGTAATGGCGTGTGGAAGCTTGGGGAGGACCCAGGTTCAAGTCACAATGACAGCAAATTAAGTGATTAATTTTTATGTACAGGAAAGGGAAGTGATGGAACTGAAATAAAAGTCTGTCAGGAAGAGTTTAAGAGGGTAAGGGGATTGAATAAGGATAGAGATAAGGGAGGAAATCTAGGAGCTGATTGAGGTGAGCTGTGTTGGCCGAATTTTGGACTCTTGAGGAGCAAGAGGTGGCTGGCCAAGGGTTTCTTTAGGGGGGTAAATTCGGCTAGGTTAAAGTGCCAGTATAAATTCGGCAATAGGGAGGGAGTTGTGCTGTTTGCTGCTTTTCTCACCTTCTCCCTTTAGCCATTTTTTCTTTCTTCTTATTATCTTTTTCCATAGCCGAACCTTTCAAACCTCTTGTCCATCTCCACCCTACTCTACATCACTTTCCTCCATTAATTTTCTTAGACTAAAGCCGAACCTCAAATCTCAAAATCCCGAAAGCTATATTCTTGTGCCGTTTTTCCAAAGCCATATTCCTCAATATGTTTTCCTTTTTGACCAACATTCCTCTCCTCTAAACCCCTAGCATCTGTCGACAACATTACCCAGGGTTATAGCCTCAAATCATTATTTTCTATATCACCTAGAAAAGCCGAAACTACTATACTGTTAGGGACTTGTAGTCGAAACTTCAAAGCTTCTAGATTCAAGTTTTACCGTCGTTTAAAGGTTGAATCTGCATCAGATCTATGTGGAAAGCAGGAAGGAATAAGTGGTAAGTGCTCATCACTCCAAATCTAGTCTTATTTTTCAAGTTAGGAAAAGCCGAAGTCCCTAAAATCTAGGGAGGCTATCGATTTGGGCATAGGGCATAAAGGGTCTTTAACCGATGATTTATTTTGATGACTAGTGTCTTCTCAAGGGTTGGATCGAAGGCTTGGATCTTTGGAGCGATCAGACTTCGATCTAGCCATCGGATTTCGGCAAGAAGGTAAAATTTTAAAGGCTTTTAGGGACAGAGTCGAATATGGGTAAGTAATTATGGAGATTAGTTTTGTGATTTGCGATCTAAGAATTGTAGCAACGTAATTGTAGGCAGTTCGTGCGTGGATCTTGTCAGCAAGTCGTCACAAATCAGGTGTGTAACTGACACCCTTTCATAGCCTAGATCGGCAAAACCCGAAAAGCCGAAATACCGAAAAACTGGTATTTTGGGCACTTGTGAGTGTGCGAATGCTCGTGAGACGTATGGGTAATTATTACTGGTAATAGGAAGTGATAAAACGGTAGTACGCGCGATTTCGTGCATTTTGATATTTTGGGCTTAATGGGCCAAAACTAGGTTAATGGGCTAACGGGCCCAATTTGGTAAGAACGCTCGGTAAGTGTTTTTGGCTAAACGTAATAGCTACGATATGCATGAAAACCTTAGAAATAGTTAGATTTACTAGAATACCCCTATGTATGCAAAATTACCATTATACCCCTATGTATGCAAAATGACCTTTATAACCCTAGGGTTAATTTTGTCTGAAAAGCATGATGAATTAAATCTGTATGATGTATGCCATGAATGTATATCTGTTGCATGGGGACATGGGTTATATTATGGCGGAAGCGTCCTGGTGGATATGCCACAAATAATCTGTTCTGGTGGCCCTGCCACAAATTATCTGTTCTGGTGGCACTGCCACAAAATATCTGTATCTGGTGACTCTGCCACATTTTCTGTATCTGGCAGCCATGCTGCATATTTCTGTGGCGTGTAGCGGTTGGGTGGGTCGAGTAGTCTCCCCACATGGTGAAAGGATGGTATGGGGGTGTATGTGGTTGGATATGGTTGGGTTTCTGCATAAGCATGATATATCTGTTCTGATCTGTTCTGGGCCTATGGGCTTTATTCTGACATCTGTTCTGGGTTGAGGCCAACTTATTCTGTCTCTGTGGTTTGAACTGATTTAGGCTATGGTTGGGTTGAATTACACACTGAGTTTTCCAAAACTCACCCCTTATTTTCATCCTCGCAGGTAATCCTCAACCATAGTGGGCTTGGAGCTGTGAGGGATTTGGACTGGCCACATGTTTCTACGAACCTGGTTTCTTTCTGGTGAACTGGACGTCCTTTAATTTCATCTATGATTTTGGGTTTTAAGTGTAATAAGGCCTTTTAATTATTTTTATGGTTTTGTTTTATTTTTATTATTTTATTTTACTATGATGAAAAAAACTATGATGACTAAGGAAAATGGGTTAGCTTTAGGACGTGTTTTCAAAAACATTAAGGGATTTCAAAATAACACGATTACAAGTAAGACTTCTGCTAAGCAAATGTTTTTAAACTTAATCATTTTCTTAAAGATAGACATAACCAGACGGTTTTCTCAAAATTATACGAGTCGTTAGGTGTGGCAATGGTGGTATGCATGTCTAGGATTGGATCCGAAGGGAGCTTGGTACTTAAGCAGTCCGACAGACTCACCTCCTCTTCTTCCTGGTTTCCTACCTGGTGCACAGCCTCTATTCACCTTAACCTGCTTTAAAAAGTATCTTATACAACCCCAACTAAGTTTTCCAAACTAAGTAAAACGGAACGTTTTGCACGCATCGATGTGGCGCACCGGATCCGGTCATAACGTCTAGGCCGGGTTTAGGGTGTTACAGCTTATTTGAGCCATATAGTACGGATCTCATTACAACGCTTTACCAATGAGGGGGTGCGGGTTGTAAAGCCAACAATTTTAACTCTTACGTAAGCATGCACATCACACATACTATTATGAACAAAAAGTTCATTACTAATTCCACATTCTCAAACATCTAGCAATCATTTACTTATGATCACTTGGTACTTAACACATAGCTCATACACTAAATCAAATCATAAATTCCAAATCAAAATATTCACACAACAATTATATACCCAACATCACAACTCATATACTCATATAATTATAACATTTATCAATAGCAGAATATCATGCATTCTGATTCATACCTTTTATGAGTTTCAACTCATCACCAACACATTTTCAATCAAACGTTTGAGTATAACATTCTGTACTATCAGAATTAGCTCGGTTGGAAAGCATATCTATCTTACAAAACAATTTTGTTAGAGCCGGGAGATGTCATACTATCACGAGTAGTAATATGGCATGTATAGCTAGACTCACATACGCTAGGTTAGTCCGAGAATCGACTAAACCATAGCTCTGATACCACTAAATGTAACACTCCTAACCTGTATCCGTCGCCGGAATAAGGTTATGAGGTATTACTTGACTGAACAAAACTTCTATAAGGTCAAAGATACTTACCAGACATAAATTATCAACAATGTAAACATGTCTCATTGATTTTCCATAGGAGCTCTTATAAATTTCCAAAATGACTCACTATCAAAACATAACTGAATATCTAATAACAATTTAAATACTATCAAGTTATAACTAAAACATTTCACCACATTAGTTCAATTATAAGGCTTCTCTAAACAAAACGAGCAAGCCATCTTCGCATGGCTATAATGTATACAAGTCGAAATATCATTCTACCTATAGTCTATCCTATACATGCCTTAAACCATGATGATATACAATCTTCTAAACTCACATAATGACTCGATAGTGTGATGATATCTCCGGCCCTTCCAACTCGAGCTAAAGTATAAACCTATAAAAATGGAAAAGAGAACACGGAGTAAGCTTCAATGCTTAGTAAGTTTTAAGCAATGCAAACAATTAATTTACTTATAGATCGATTATTCAAATTTTCAAGAAATCATTCCTAGATAATTTCCATTTTGGCCAAGTATCCATGAACATAATGCATATGTAGCAAATTCACCTCACTTGAATCTAAACTGAATTAAAACCAAATATTGAAATAAAAAATAAGATCATAAGAACTCAAAAAGCATCTCATTAACAAGTTTTAACCATGTTTGCAACAAAATCACAAATTCACTACAAGCTGTCTTCCTGAGCAATAGTCACTAAATTATTTATAACTGGAGCTAAGAAACTCCAAATCAAGTGCCGTTAATTTTCCCTGAAAATAGACTCATATGTCTTCCATCCATAAAATTTTCAGAATTTTTGGTTTTACCAATCAATAGCAGATTTTTCTTGAAGTTTTCCCCTGTTTCACTGTTTGACTATTCTTACCACTCTTCACTACGAATCAAATTTCTCATTATACAGAATTCAAAATATGTTATTGTTTATTTCATTTGAAACTAGACTTATTAAGGAGTCTAAGAATATAAATTTTATCTTATAACCATTTTTGTACCATTTATAATGATTTTCTGAAAACAGAATAAGAGACCTTGAAGTCATTTTGACTCTGTTCCATGCCACTTCAAATATCTCATTATTGGAAATTCCTTTGCTTACACGGTTTCTTTTATAAGAACTAGACTCGTTAAGATTTCATGACATAATTTATTCAGCCTCTAACTCAACTCCCACAATTTATGTTGATTTTCCGAAATCATGTTACTGCTGCTGTCTCAAGCAGATTTATTACACATTCTTTGCATTCATATTATTTAACATGTATATCACCAAATCAATCTCATGTAACCTTTCACCATAACCGAATACACACATACACATATGAGATTTTCACATATACTTCTCATTTCGCATTCATGATTCAATTCCGATCAATCTAACATATAAAAGTATATAATACATACCTGACCAACTTAATGCATTGAACATATTCAATGGTAGTTTACTACGAGCATTCAAAATCATAATCTTACTCCAATCATCGGCATTAAGTCTGCTAGGTTTAAAACCCAAATCCAATCACCACCACAAAGCATGCGGGACTTTAAGCCCGGATATAATACCAGCACAAAGCCTGCAGACTTTAGCCCGGATATAACACCAGCACGAATGCCTTCGGGGCTTAGCCCGGATATTACACTAGCACGAATGCCTTCGGGACTTAGCCCGGATATAACACCAGGACGAATGCCTTTGGGACTTAGCCCGGATATACCACCAGCACGAATGCCTTCGGGACTTAGCCCGGATATAACACCAGCATGAATGCCTTCAGGACTTAGCCCGGATATAACACCAACACGAATGCCTTCGGGACTTAGCCCAGATATAACACCATTATAAAGTCGTCTCATAAGCAATTCATATAATATAGCATGTATACCTGTTCACTTTTCTCTATTTAATCATTCAATATTTTGCACACTAAGTGTCATTCTCAATATCTCGCACATTAAGTGTCATTTTCAATATTTCGTACACTGAGTACCATATTTGATTGCCCCGCACACTAAGTGCCACATTTTGTCGATATGTCGTCAGACATTAAAATATTCACGTATATACAATTTATATGATATCAAAGCATTAGAAACATAAATTTAACAATGCTTATTGCATACGAACTTACCTGGCTAAATTGTAGAGATACCAAAGTTCAGGGGTATTTTGGTAATTTTCTCATTTTCCTCGATTTTCTACCCGATCTTGATCTAAATTAACAATTTCATTCAATATATTAATTTAGACAGTAAAACACCTCATTTCATACAATTTGGTCATTTTTGTCATTTTTACAAAATTACCCCTAAAGTTTTACTTTTATTCATTTTAGTCCCTGAGCTCAAAACATGCAAATTAATCATTTTAACCATAATTAAGCTTAGCCAAATGTTCATGGTATCAAAATAGTCCATAATTCACTTTATGGCAAAATTATAGTTTTGCCCCTAATATTTCAACTTCTTTACAATTTAGTCACTATATCATAAAAATGCAAATTCATGAAATTGAGTAAAATTCTACTATAGAAGAATATCACTAGTGTCTCTAGCAGCCCACACATTTCATTTATTTGACATTTTAACGACAAAGTTTTCACATTTATCAATTTAGCCCTTAATTGTCAATTTCACAAAAATTCACTTAACAAAAAGTGTTTAACTATCAACAAGGACTCATATTCTTCCATTAAACTTCAAAACCCTATTATACTCATCAATGGAAAATATCAAACTATTCAATGTTTTTGGAAAATAGCCCTCTCATTAGATAGATTAAGCAATCACGATCCCGAAAATATAAAAATAATTAAAAACGAGACTAGAAATGCCTACCATGCATTAGTCGAAAGTTGGAAGCTTTTTCCATGGCTTCTCAAGCTTCATATTCGGCTGGTAAAAAGAGAATGAAAAAGATGACACCTTGATTCTTTTATTTTATTCATTTTATTATTATTTTTAACCAATTTACAATATTAACCTTTATACACTTTATTTATTACACCAAATGCCAAGCCATCATATCCCACTATCTCTTTAATGGGCTAATTACCAAACAAGGACTTTCACTTTTAAGTTCTATATCTATTTAATACCTTTAGCTTATAGAACAGAACTTTTGCACTTTATGCAATTTAGTCCTTTTTGCTTAATTAACTATCGAAACGATAAAATTTTTCAACGAAACTTTAATACCATCTTATTGCCACTACGTAAATATTTATAAAAATATTTACGACTCGGTTTATAGAAACAAGGTCCCAATACCTCATTTTCTAAACCCACTTGACCTTAGGGTCATACCACTTGAACTTAATAAATCGCTTATAAAACAAAAATCACAATATCAAAAATATTTTTTTTTAAAATCACAGTTAGCTCGTAAATATTAAATATAATATTTACAAACCTACTCGTCGGATTTGGTGGCCCCGAAACCACTGTTCTTATTAACCCTAAAAACGGGCTGTTATAGTAACCCCGCCTCTTTTCAGGTAAATTTTGAAGACGAAATTTATTAAGAGGGGAGAAATGTAACGACCTGAATTTTACGGTTATCAGAAAAGTGTATTTTCAGATCTCCATTTCTGAAAAATAGATTAAAAATATTTATTAGAAATATTTACGAAGTTAATTATGAGGTTAATTAGATTGTGGATAGATGAATTAAGGGTAATTAGAAAAAAGGAATAAATTGAATAATGGGTCAAAGTTGAATTATAGATTAATAGAAAGTAAAAAGGACCAAAATGGCAGATATGCCATTTAGCATAAGTTGAGGCAGCATATGAAGTAAAAATCTAAGATTTTTATTAGATTTTTATATGTTTAAGGTTTTAAATCAATTTATAAATTATATTAATTATTATTATATTATGAAATAAGTTAAATAAAGACAAATGTATGGTAGTGATTTAATACAAGTGTATTAATAGAAATATACGCATTTGTGATATTTTATTTAATTAGTAAAAGATATTTATTAGATAAAATAATTAAATTGTTAGATTTTTGTGAAAAGAACAAATTAGATAGTAACACTTGTAATAATATGAATATATACATTTGTATTATATTTATTTATTTACTTGAAAATTAAGTAAAAGATAATTACTAATTAAATAATTATATTAGGAGACTTTTATTATTAAATAAATTGAAAAGTATGACAATTGTATGGTATTAATATTGTAAAAATGTACAAAAATATATGTGTATAATTGTAGTATTTATACTTGTTATTAAAATAAATTATAATTTATATTAATTATATTATGAGATTTTTATAGGATGAATAAATAAAAATATGACAAATGTGTGATGATTGAAGTAACAAAATAAAATATTTTCTTATAATTGAAGTAAAAGATATTTATAAATTAAATATTATTATATTATATTACTAATATATATATGAAATAAAGTAAAAAAAAAAATGAAACAAAACAAAGAAAGAAAGAAACAGAATAGCTTGAAACGTACAGGGGAGAAAAGAAGAAAAGAAAAGAAAAGGGAGAAATAGAGATTTTAAAGCTTGGAATTCAAGTAGGTAAGTCAATTAAGTCATTTTCTTTTAATTTTGATGTTTTAGAAGTTTTAGAATAAAGTTTTGTAGAAATTAAGTTGAGATTTTGGAAGTTCTTAGGTTTTTTAGTATAGTTCATGTTGAACAAATGATTGAATTAGGGATTTAATTGATAAAAGTTTTAGTTACAATTGATTAAAGGATTAAATTGTAAAAGAAATTATTAGTTTTACATAGTAGGGACTATTTGCAAGAATTTCGAAATTAGGGTTTTATGATGAAATTTAGATAGTTATGTCTAAGTTTGGTTGAAAATTGAGTAGAAACAAAGTATGAATTGAGATAGAAAAGTAAGTGAATTTAGTTAAGATTAAAATTGAAATTAAAGTCGAAATTGAATAAAAATTGAAATATTTAATGTGAAATTGAATGGTAGTGTATTGATAATTTTTAATTGTTTTTATTTTTATAGTTAACGTTGTACCGGAAAACCTCAGCTAAGAAAGAAAAAGACAAAGTCAACGAGGGTTAGCTCGGAAATTAAGGTTTGTGTTTCTATAATCCGAACTTAATACTTAATTGTTGAAATTATTATTTTATGTATGGTAAGTGCATTGAGATGATTATTTCGAATTGGAGAGAACCTTGGTTGAAATTGAATAGTGAAATTAATGATTAATTATTATATTTTGATTAAATGTTATGATAAATAATTAAGGTGAGAATTAATTGGATTGTGTTTTACAATTGAAATAGATTGATTTGGTATGTGATAATTTTTTTGAATTTATATGGATATATGTGATTGATATGGAAATTGAATATTGAATGTATGTTATATTGAAAATTAAATTGATTGGAAATGTGATGAAATAAATATGCATATGTGATTATTGTGGAATTTGAATGTATATTGAATTGTATTGAATTATTAATTTATGTGATTAAACTGAAATGTGTATTGATTGAAAAGTGAAAATTTATTAAAACCCTATTAACAGTATCGGGCTAAGTCAGATATAGTTGGCATGCCATAGGATTGGAAGTTTTCAGGGATACTTCGACCTTGAGTCGATGAGGCACTATACATGTTGTACTGTTACTTCGCCTTCAAGTCGATGAGGCACCTAGTGTGTCGTACTGGTACTGTTACTTCGGTTTAATCTGATGAGGTGCTGAGTATCGTACTGTTACTGTTTACTTCGACATAGCCGATGAGGCACTGAGTGCCATACTAGATATGAATGGAAGATATTGAACAGTGAACTGAAGTATGAGTGAGAAATGTGAATTAAGCATCTCTGAACTAGATATGAATGGAAAATATTATTGCTCAAATGATTTGTGAATTTATTTTGAAAACTAATCGGGTTAGTAGATGAGAAAAAAATTGAGTGAGTTATAAAAGATTTAATTTTTGTAATGAATATATATAATTGTGATTGTCATATGCTTTAAGTGTATGATATATTGTTAAGTGTTCGGATTATAGAAATATCACTGAGTTCATACTCAGCGTACAGTTTGTTTCCGTGCATCGGATAAGTTAAAGTCAAACCGTTGAATCAGCATCCCAGGCCGATCCTGAACTCAACGCGATGAGGTATATTAATTATTGGTAATGGCATGTACCTAGAATGTCTATGTGTGTCATTTTGGATTGTCAATGTAAGGATGAAATAAGTAAATTTAGACTTAGTAATAGTATATGGTAGGAACTGGCTTATTTGGTAAGAATTTGAACTATTTGATAATGTATGTGAAATACTTAAAAAGATTAATCATATAAGCACGTAAAATGTCTAATTTGACATGTTTTGAGTAGGTTTGAATGTGATTTAAAGTGATTGAACTGAATTGACCGGTAATGCCCCGTAATCCTGTTCCGGGGACGGATAAGGGTTAGGGGGTGTTACAATATTAACCGTCATAAATTGAAAACAACCAAAGTCAAATAAATTATTTGTAATTTTGTTATAAAAAATAAAAACAAGGATTGAATAATTATAAATTAGCTTCCAAACCACAATTAATACTAGAAATTAATAATATTATCCAAATACATAATTAGTAGTACACCAGATAATAACAACAACATTGTCCAAGTGCATAACTAATATTACACCACATTAAAAATATCAATATCTTCAACCTTGAGAAAATTTTTGAAGCCAGATTTTTTTATGCTTCTTATTTTTAACTAAAAAAGCTTTGGCCTCGGATTCATGACTCACTAGATAATCAAACACAGAACACAGGAAGTCATCATCAAATCCTTCTACCTCCATCGACATCACTTCTTCGTAAAGATGTGGTGTCTTATCCTCAATAAATTGTTCCAAAGCATTAGCAATTTTGCCAAGTTGTTCACCCACAAATTTAATTTGTTCATCAACGACACTTTCTTGAGTATTTTTTCTTTTACATTTGGATGTGCCAGATGAAGATACTATTGTTCTTACCTTTTCAGTCTCTTCATTGTCGCAGTCTATAGGCATTGAATCTTGGTTACCATCATCCAAATCTATGTCAACAAATGTTCTGGCAAAACTCCCTGTTGCCATATCTTTACCAACAACCAAATCCATTTCATCATAATGATCAATGCTTTTATTCAAAAATGGTTCATACTTCTTGTATGCCTATTGGATTTTATACATAATTAGAATAACAAGTAAAAAAACAATTGAAATATACTTAATATATATATACATATATTACCATCACTGCTACATCATATGTCGCTCTATCACATGTGATTATTTTCATGTTATCATCCCATCCAAAACCTTTTTCACCCCGAATTGTGCATATAATCTGCCATTGGTTTTTTACAGTCCTCAAATGGTTTTCCACATACTTCGCATCGCATTGGACTTGAAATCTTTTTGAAATAGCTTCGGTAACTCGATTAATAGAAACTACTTTGAAAGAGTTAGAAGACTTATTTCATTTCTGGGCCTCCTCTGCTAGAATTTCAAGAAAAAGATGTTCCATCGATTTTGTCCACCTAAATTACTTGGAGGTCCCTTCTTTGTTGCCCTTACCCATTCTACATTAATAATTTTCATTGTCAATCATTTCAATATCCAACAAGCTTAAAACATAATAAATTCAATATGTAACAAATTCAAGACATATTAATTTCAAAATCCAACAAACTAAAATTTCAATATCATTATCCAACCAACATTAACAAAAAAATAATAATTTTAATACTAAAACATACATAACATAGAAACATTAACCCTAAGCCCTAAACCTACCTAATGTTTCAAGCCATATAATCAGTCCACATAGTTTGTGTAATTTCGTCTCTCTTAGCAAACCATTCTCTTGCTTCTTCTCTCTCTTCTCGCTCCGTAAGAGTTGTATTCTCAAATCAGACTCAGGCTCCTCGTATAATCCTTGATTAAGTAAATCCCTAGGATCAACTCCCATTATATGATTATGAATGATACAACAAGCCAAAACTATATCTACTGGAGTTTGAAAATTCCAAAATGGTTCAACATCTAATACACGAAGCCGTTTCTTCAAAATCCCAAAAACATGTTCAATAGTGATTCGCAATGATGAATGACAAAGATTAAAGAGTTCCTTTGTATTTTTAGACCCCTGAGCACTAAAATTTTTTAAATGATATCAGACACCACGATATGGGGTAATATATCTATTTCAAATGCCATATCCAGCATCAGTAAGGTAATATTTACCTATAATTTGACAAAACATAATTATTACTAATAAATTATGAGCTTACTAGAACTATTTGGTATTTGATGTTTTATAATTCTTACCTTCCAGAATTTTTAATCCTCTTGGGTGTGAAATTGCATCACTTAAAATATGAGAATCATGTGCACTACCTTCCCAACCAGCTAGAACATAGGAAAATTTCAAATCAAATGTAATGGCAACCAATACATTTTGTGTCGTTCCCCCTTTACGGCTATGAAATCTTCCTTGAATGCTAAGTGGAATGGATACACGAACATGAGTTCCATCTAATGCTCCAATACAATCTTTAAAATAAGGTTAAAACCTTGGATTGTTTCTGACTCACTAGGAGTTAACTCATCAGGTAATCTAATAACTAGCTTATACAATTTCAAAATGGCTCTCAATACAACCCTAAAGTAATAGTGAATTGTCTCAGTTGATCTATAATATCTAGATCCAATCACTCAAAACCTTACATTATGACCAATTATATGTAAAAATATAACTACTTGCTCCCTAATATTCACCGATTTAGTTGATTGTAACAAATTATTTCTACTAAGAATATCACACAAATTAAAAAAGGCTATCGATCTCATCCTTATCACATCAATACAATGCTGGTCACCACCATCTAAAATAGTATTAATATAATTTTCTCTTTCATAATCTCGATTCACACGAGGGTGAGAAGCAATTTCCTTCCTAGTTTTTAATTTTTTAATCCAGAGATCCCCAAAAGCTAAAAATGAAGCCATGACTCTGACAATTGCATTTTGATCTTGATTACGATCCATCTACACAAAATAAGGCCACACAAATATTTGATCACTATAAAAAAAGATGCAAACTTTTTATAAGATCACATATATGACTAAAGTTACCATGACTAAAGTGCATACATACATATATCAAAGTTTCTCAAGCAATGACTAAAGTTACCATGACTAAAGGGAATGGAGTTAACTAACCAACCCTAACTTAAATAATAACAAAAAAAAATGCATAATTCAAGACATATTCATTACAAACTGTAGTACCCAACAGAATAAATTTTGCATAGAAACCCCCTAAAAAAAGAACTTCTAGAAACACGGATCTTATATATAATCCAAAAAATGAGATTTAACCATATTTCTATTACGTTGAATGGTATATATAGTTTGTACACTAGAAACCTAAGACAACAGGTTTATCCCATACATTTGAGCCTAATTTCTTTAGAAGTTATTCAGACTAAGAAAGCAATTAAACAATAAAATCTCATAAACATAAGATGGACAATTTCTTCCTTATCAAGGAATGAAGAGCTTTATTAATGTATTTAGGAATCTAACAAAAGAACAAAAAAAAACAAACAAAGGAAAAGTTCCAAGTTATTAATAACACTAGTTATAATAGTACGACCAATTCAAATTCAAATTTTAATGTTTCTTTTTTCAAACTATATATATATAAAAATTACATGTTACGGAAACAAGGAAAAGGTTATTACATGCTTTCCCCTTTTTCTAACAAGTCAAACATATTGTTAGAATTTGTTAAAGATTGTGTGGCCCGAATCCCGTATTTTGTTGAATAAATAAATACAGTAACAAACTAATGGAATCTATGGGGGTGAGAAGTCGAGTGCTGTATAAACCTATACTTCTATTATTTGATTTTAATTAGAATAAAATTTTTCAACCCTTAAATAGATGTAGTCCTGCTCGTGTTTTTTTTCCCAAAAGGGTTTCCACCTAAAATGTGTGTTCTTATTTTTTATTTTCTTATTTCTTTGTGATCGTTCTACCGTCATTATAAACATTTATTATAACAAAGGCAATTGTACTTCATCTATAGTTAAAAAAAATCTTCTTCAAATATTTTTTTATTTAAAAATATAGAAACATATTATATTATTAAATAAATTATTTTAAAAATATATTTAATTTAATTTTATTGTTTTAAATAATCAACTATATTGAGTATGCAATATCTAAAATTTTAAAGTAACTACCTTTTATATTAGCTGAGATTAATTAAAATGTAATCTATTAATCATTCAATCTTCATATTTTATCAACATATACATTCTTAACAATTAACATATAAATTATGTTTTCCTTCATTCGTAAAGGTTTTGCATTGATAAATCTCAACAAAACAAGTAAAACCATTTGGTCTCGACTAGAACATTAATTCAACCAATTTAAACATAAATTGATAAATCATACAATACAATAATCCAACCTAGACTCAATACTTTACAACCCATTTTTATCTTCCTTAATGTTTTAGAGGCCCAAGCATCACTCTTTTTTAAAAGTTTAACACATTTTTTCATCTTTTCCAATGGTTTTTTAGAGACCTAAGCATGTTAGCAGTGCAACACTTATTTTTCTTTTTCATTTTATATTTATATAACATTTTAAAAATTAAAAAAGAAAGAAAGAAAAAAGAAAAACTAAATTATATCATAACCTTAAAGATATCTTAGCCTGGTCTCCCTTTCATTACCCTATCATTTTTTTTTATTTTATCCACTCTCACATGCATCTCCCCTTCATTCACCTAAAATAAGGTGCCAATAATATTATTGTGAAGTGACCCAAGATTCCAGTGAAGAATCTGGTACAAAGAAGCAAGACAGAAGATACTATATATCTATTTACACATATATATCTATTTACTTTATTCCCAATGGAAAAGAAAACAGATGAAAGTATATCAACATTATAAACAACAGCTACATGTAGGTCCATATTTGGCAAAGGGTGCAACAACTGTTTAATTATTTTATTTTCTTTCCAATTAGTCACATTGTTAAAAAGTCCTGATACAGTACATGAAAGAACAAGAAAAATCATCACCATGAAAATACGATAATGAAAGGTTTTTCAGAACAATAAAAAGAATAAGGGGCTACACTGCACTAAATTTTATAATAAGCAAGATTATTTGGCAGATTTCAAAAAAGAAACATAATTTTACGATGGAAAACATAATTTTTTTAATTGAATCATGCAACAAAGCAAAAGCTTAGGATGAGGGCAATATGGGTGTTTTTGGTTAGAGAAATTTTTGCTCTGTTTATTAAAGAAAAACAATGGGTGGCCAAGGTGGTTTACTGCTAACTTCTAGCCTACATAATTTATTACTAATTTGTCCAAAATTATAAAGAAAAAAAAGAGAGAATTGTTGTAGAAAGATTTAGGCGATCAAAACCTGTGTCTTTTTCCGGGTAAAGGAATAGCTACAGAGGAGGGGGGAGTTGAACAAAGCCAAATAAAAACAAAAAAGCGAGAACCTGAGACTCATACTCAAGGTTGTATGAATGAAGGAATGCTTGAAACAAAACATGCAATACAAACAGATTACAAATCGTACGATACAAACTCTGGCTACACTGATTCTGTTCCTATAATATCTCAATCTCTCCACACACACACACAAAAGGATAAAACTCAATCATTCATACTTCTAAAAAAGCCCCATCACACACTGGCAATAAAATCCATTATGAAAATAAAAATCTTGTAATAAATTCCAACAGAAAAGCACGTAAAAGTTTTACCTTGAATATCAAGCCAAGCACAACAAATCCATTCTCAAGCATTTCAAAACAATACTTCGTACTAAAGAAAAGAGCACCAATAATCAAAGATAAAACACTTTTCCACCAAATCCAAACATTATCCCAAAAAGAAAAATCTCAGAGATTCAATATAACCTTCAAAGCCCCATCAATGGAACAATAATAACAAAATTTCATCAATAATCGAAAAATATGAGGAAATTTGGGAAATTACATGAGAAGAGAGGAAACAGCAGCGTGTATTGCCAATGAAGAGAAGATGTGCAACAGACTAAGGAAAAAGGGAAGAGATATATAAGAAGTTGAAGAACGGAAGAAGGAGAAAAATTTTACCTGGATGAAGAAGGAGATGGAAAATGTCTTACTGAAAAGAAATCGGTAAGACTTTTTCCCCAAATTGCAAGTCATTTTACCCATGTCTTGGAAAACATTTTCCAAATGTAAAATGTTTTCAAGCTTCCAAACACAGTAAAACCAGGAAAATATTTTTCGGAAATTGTTTTCCTGGCTTCCAAATGGACCTTAAATTCACAGCAAAACAAGGCATTTGACACAACCATACATATATCAATTCAAAATGCATCTACAACCTCAAAATAAAACATAAAAAATATTTGAATTTGTAGCTCAAAGCATCATCAATATTTCCAAACCAAGGAAAATGTCTTACTGAAAAGAAATCGGTAAGACTTTTTCCCCAAATTGCAAGTCATTTTACCCATGTCTTGGAAAACATTTTCCAAATGTAAAATGTTTTCAAGCTTCCAAACACAGTAAAACCAGGAAAATATTTTTCGGAAATTGTTTTCCTAGCTTCCAAATGGACCTTAAATTCACAGCAAAACAAGGCATTTGACACAACCATACATATATCAATTCAAAATGCATCTACAACCTCAAAATAAAACATAAAAAATATTTGACTTTGTAGCTCAAAGCATCATCAATATTTCCAAACCAAGATAACCCAATAACATAATATCAAATCCTAAAAATCTAATATGATATCAACTTTTTAAGACATAATAGAAATCAACCAAAAATCTCTACCACATTGCCTTGTTCCAACAATTTAAAGAATAATATGAGCTCACCTACTCAATCACTAAGCCTAACTTGGATCACTCCATTGGAATTTCTACAACGCTCACACCGTAACGCTAACTATTTGTAAAGTTTAAAAATAGTGGGTGAGCTTGAACATGCTTAGTGAATGATTGGAAAAAAACCACCAAATAAATTATCAAAGCATTGTTACTTACATATTTTGCTACAATGACATACTAAATACTCATACAATGTCTACCAATCCATCTAGCTCTACAATCACATATTTAAGCATACATCACATTTTATTAATTCACATTTAACGATAATTTGGCACTTGGGGCTATAAAACATGAAAGTAGGCTCTACCACCACATATCGGATACACGGATCTCCAACGCACTATTGACTCAATGAGTTGAACATATCCCAAAAGGGTAGAATTTAGCTAACACTCTTCAACACAACAACATATCCCGATGAATAAAGCTGAGCTCACATTCCCTTATCTCTCCAAATCTATCTTGGGCCTTAATGCCCCAAAAACACAACACAAGGGTGAGTACTCACAAACCCTATGGCACGTCAACTATATCAAACGGTCTCAAAGATCACAAGGGAAAAATATATGCAATTATACACACATTTTACTTATTATTTTCTACTCACTTTCACTGCATATTCACATTATAAGCACAACATCATCACTGTCATTTGGCATATGTAACATACCCATAATTAACACATTCACAATAGTCATTACAAACATATATCACATGTCACATTATCACATCTTAATACTCAATCCAGAACACAAAATCACATATTTCACAATTTAAATGAGGGGTATAAGAAAGCTTACACTTAGAACTTAGGGGTTTAGGCTACTCCTAAGCTCCAAATTAGCACTATGAATCGTATCTACAAGCAACGATTCCAAACACTCACCATTTGCGCTTTTGCCTAAATGCTGAAAGCCTAAATTAGCTTTTCCTTCGCTTTTGACTTGGTCGAAGAAGGTCCTAACAATTCCGAAGCTTAACCAAAATAAATCACACCACAAGCACAATTAATACTCAGCCATAGACACACTCAAAGCAACAAAAAATACAGGCCTAAGCTAGTTCCTCTTAGAAATGAAATTTTGACTAGCTTAGCCAAAACGCTAAAATCTCATCACCTACTCGTTCCTATCGCATAAAATTGATTCCAATCATCAAATTAATTTTCTAAGAATAATTCACAACCTTCAAACTACTCAAAACTGCACAGGTTCATAGTTCTAAAATTTTGACATAAAATAGCCATTTTTACAAAAACTCAATAAAACCTTAGAATTCTTTAACGAAAATTTAGGGAAAGTTTAGAAACTTTCTAATCACATCAAAAAAAGTTGAAAAACACTTAAAACATTGTTTTCATTCAAAATCCTAAATTCCACCATTAACGCCCCAAATCTCAACATTTATTCAAAACTTTTAATTCAATAGATAAAAACTCAATTTAAAAACCTAGATATCATCAAAAAATAATAAGAAAATGAAACATTACCTTCGTTGAGAGAAAAATAAATGTTTTGTTGAAAATGCGAAAACCCACAGGTTTGAACGATAGCAAAATTAATGGTGTCTTTAGTGTTCCTCTTTGAATTTGGGCAGGATTTGGTGTTTAAAATTTGATGGAAATCAAATGGTTAGAGTTTGGAAGATCAAAATAGATGAATTTGGTTTTGGGAAAATCAAGAAACGACAACAAGAGGCGAGGGGAAAATAGTTTTCGTGAGTTTACTACTGGTGGGGGGAAAGAAATAGGTCAATTTTAAACTTTGGTATATTAGCCCTTATGGTACTCCTAATTTTAACCCCCTTTTCAAAATAGTCCATATTTTAAAATTAAATTTCTTTTCTACTTCATTTTCAAAAATTGATTTAACTTTCAAAAAGCCATAGATAAAGACATTTTTAGTTTACCAAACATCGAATTTCTGAACACATTTTGAGCTCAAACCCCTAAATTATCCTCGAAACTACTAGGCCTAACTTTAGGGTGTGACACGACAATGATGACCTAGCACCGCAGGCTGCCCAGCAATGATGGCTTACTAATATTAATATGCAGTTAAACTGCCAGAATACTTCCTCCATCACATCAATATCACATCCTAATGCACATGTCAAAACATATTACATACTCAGATGCACAGAAATGAATCATGCTTAAATAGATTCTCAAATTACAGACCAGAAACAAAAATTATAGCACAAACATGCTCTCGAATGTTACACATACAATACTAGTATTTAATATCATGTTTTCAGAAATTACATGAACAAAGTTAGAATATCAAATTTCATATTCATAATACATACATGACATATTTTAGAACCTATGAAATGACTAATTTTGAATCGCACTTCAAATATGACCCTAACAAAATTTTACAGAAAATGGGTCCACAAGCTAGTGTGGCCCACGCGACCTAACTGCCCTAACCTATGTGGCCCACACGAACTAACAAATAGCCTAATACATGTCCGTGTGGCCCACACTGCCTAACTAACCTAGCTTGTGTTACCCACATGGCCTGACTAACGACCGTGTGATGCCGACAGTAAGTTTTTTGGCATTGCGTCATTTGCTACTTTTTGAGGTATTCGTTACACACCAGATCATTTTCCAATGCCAACACAACAACAGCAAATCCAATACCTTAGGAAAGAAAATTGTCAAGCTAAACTCTTTGGAGAGATATGCGTTACACAACCTTCACCAAATCCCTTATCTCGTACAAGTAACAATAAATCAAGAAGATGCGACAACATCGGTTAGAATAGTAATAGAACGAAAGACAAGAAGGGATGAAAAAAGAAAAATCAAAGTGACCATGAAAAATTCAAAGAAAAACATGAGAGAGATAGAAAAGCAAAAAGAAACAGCAACAAGAAAATTCCTAGTAACCACAAAAAGAAACTAACATGAAAGCAAATGGAGAAAGAGGGGGAGAGTGTGGGATGTTTACTTAAGAAATTTTAGGATATAATCTCTCATTTTATTTTTTTCAGAAAACACCCACTAACTCCTACTAAATTTGATTAGTTGTCCTTATCACATTTTCCTCTGAATTTAAAAGAAAAAAAATTCCACTTTGTACACACAGGATTCAAACATAGGACCTGTGGGTAAGCTAAAGCCTTACCACTCAACCAACATGCTCACTTTTCATTAGTTGAGCAAAATCAATTTTTAAACCAAACATTCAAGTATAGAGGTTGTGTAACACCCCAATTTTCGGGAATCCTGTGAATGTTGGCATAGGTTTAATTATGTTAGTGGGCCTCTAGAAAGCCCAAACTTAAGATAGAACCCGACAATTTTAGTTAATTTTTGTTCCATAAGAAAAAGGGGGTGAAATTATGAAATAGGACCTATGTGAAAATGTTTGAAAATGCTATAGATTAAATTGAAGTGGCCAAATAAATAGGAGTGCAAAATAGGAGGATTTGTATGACAAACCTCCCATTTTACATGAAGTGGCCAGCCATCATGTTGTTGTAGACAAAATGTACACTTAATATCCATAATTTATGGTACAAATTGATACAAATTGATAATAGGTTAGGTAAATGTTCCATGATAATGGGTTAGGTAAATGTTTCATGATAATGGGTTAGGTAAATGTTTCATGATAAGAATTTCATGTCTTTTGTATTAAAGAATTAAATGGATGAAATATGAAGTTTTATTAAAAGAAAAAGGGGTGAAAAGAACAAAGTTTTGTCCATCTTTGTTCATCATAGCTGAAAGTTAGAGAAGAGAAAGGAGAGGAGAAAGCTCTTGAGTGTTCGGTCACTTGGGGAAGAAAATTGAAGGTAAGTTCATGGTAGTTGGCTTCTATCTTGATGTTCATGAGTTCTTCTTGATTCTACCTTAACTCTGAAAGCATATTTTGGTTTTTAGTTGTGTTGTGAGAATTTAGTCATGAATTAAAACGAAAGAAATGGTTGTTGTTTCATGTTCTTTTGATGAAAAATGGAAGATAGGTGAAGTTGAGCCAAACAAATGAGCATGCGTGTGCCTTAGATGTTAAAGGGAAAAATCAGCTAACATGTTGTGCTTTAAAATGATGAAATGGAGATTATACTTAAGTAAAATCATAGATATGTGATGATTGATTGGTGAAATACATGTTTAAATAACAAGCATGCAAGTTAGGTGTGAAAGAGTGATTTGGTAATAAATCTACTTGGGACAGTAGCAGTAACGTGACTTTGGAAAATCACCATAAATTGTGGGAGATGAGTTAGAAGCTGCATAAATTATGTAATTAAAGGTTAATGAGTCTAGTTTCAAATTAAATAAACTAGAACATATTTTGAATTCTGTACAATGAGAACTTTGATTCGTAATGAAGAGTGGTCAGATTAGTCAAACAGTGAAACATGGGAAACTTTAAGAAAAATCTGGTATTGATTGGCCATACCAAAAATTCTGAAAATTTTATGGATAGAAGATATATGAGTCTATTTTCAGGGAAAATTAACGGCACTTGATTTGGAGTTTCGTAGCTCCAGTTATAAATGATTTAGTGACTGTTGTTCAGGAAGACAGCTTGCAGTGAAATTATGATTATGTGGTAAACATTGACAAAAATTTGTTAATGAATTGCTTATTGATTTCTTATAAGCTTACTATGATCTGTAGGTGTGGTTGGCCGAATATTGTAAGGGGTTAATATGTAGTTCGTATTTGAAGAGTTAGATTAACGTGTTAGTAATCCAATTGTAGGCGGTTCGTGTGGATCTCGTCAGCATATCGTCGCAAACAGGTGTGTAACTAACACCCTCTTTCTTAGTCTAGATCGGCAAAAGTCGAAAATTCGAAATGCCAAAAACCGGTACTTTGTAGATTTGCGAGTGTGCGAATGCTCGTGAGGTAAATCGATTAATGTTTTTGGTAAGCTGCAAAATTTGGATTGCAAAGTGCATGATTTCTGTGCCCTCGATATTTTTGGACTTAATGGGCCAAAATTGGAATGATGGGCCAACGGGCCCAATTCTGTAAGAACCCTCGGTACGTGATTCTGTTAGTACGTGAAAAGTAGGAATTTGCATGAAAAACCCTAAAATAGATAAATTACTGAAATACCTTTAAAAGTGGAAAATTTACAGTTTTACCCCTAGGAGATAAATTACCGAAATACCCCTAGGGTTAAATTGACTTAAATGCATGTTTGACTGTTGTTATTTACTGCATGCCATGTTGTTATTATCTGATGCATGGGACTGGGATATTGACGGAGGAAGTACTGAAAGTGGCTTGTCCACGTACTGGAGGCTTTGCCTCAATTTACTGTTAACTGAGCAGCAAGGCTGCAACTGTGGAGTGTTGGGCTGGGTGGGTTGAGCTATTCCCCACATGGAGTGTATGGCTGGTACGGGTGGAGTGTAGTGCTTGGTGGGTTAAGTAGTCTCCCCAAATGGGCTTGCATATGTTATTGATGTTGCATGTATTTTGAAATGGGCCTATGGGCCATACTGTTATCTGAATAAGGGGCTAAGGCCCAGTTTATTGTAATCTGAAAAGGGCTCTGGCCCAGTACCACTGTTACCAGAATGGGCTTAGGCCCAATAGGCTTGAGCTGACTTGGGCTTTGAATGGGTTTTCCTTACACACTGAGTTTCCCCAAACTCACCCCTTTTATTTTCATCCACGCAGGAAATCCCCAACCATAGTGGGCTTGGAGCTGTGAGGGAATTCGAAGTGGCCACCCGTTCTGAAAGTTTGATTTTCTTCTGGTGAACTGGACATCCTTTTATTTACGTTTGAAGTTTTGGGTTTTTAAATGTAATAAGGCCGCTTAATTATTTTTGATGGTTTTAATATGTATCACTAAGATAGGTATTACTTATTTTAACTGTTGAAATTGGATAGCTTTAGGGCGCGTTTTCAAAACAACAATTGATTTCAAAATAACACGACAAAAAACAAAGCTTCCGCAATGAAAGTATTTTCCAAAATTAATCACTTTTCCTAAAAATGACTTAATCAAATCGGTTTCCTAGAAATATCCATGACGTTAAGGTGTGGCAATGGCGGTATGCATGTCTAGGATTGGATCTGAAGGGAGCTTGGTACTTAAGCAGTCCGATGGACTCACCACCTCTTTTCCGGTTTCCTACCTGGTGCACGGCTTCCATTCACTTTAATCCTTAATGAATTAATCTTTTGAACATCAAGTACGATTTTCTGGACTTAGAATGGAATTTTTTTTAACGTTTTTGATGTGGCATGCCGGATCCGGGCATAACTTCTGGGCCGGGTTTGGGGTGCTATAGGTTGGGACAAAAATAGCAAAAATTGAAGGGAAAAGATTCAAACTCGAAACCTCTCACACCTAAGCACAACACCTATCCATTAAACCAGATTAATTAACTTGGTAAAATTTTCACAAACTCAATTCAAAAACGGCATGTGACCACTTTTGGTTTCATTAACCCAATTTCTACTAACCTGTTTTTCGGGATGTGACAAGTTTATTAATACTTCACTCAAACGACTTGCGAGCCTTATCGAGCTTTTCATATATTTATATTATTAACTTGTGATATTAATCCTAATATATATTATTAACCCTAAGCTTAATTATTGAGCTGAGCTTGAGTTTGAGTACGAAAATCGGTAAACAAGTTTAATTGAGCTTGAGTAGCTCGATCTCGAACTAAGCTCAAGCTTAAAAATAGATGCTTGATTGCTTGAACCAAGTATCGAGCTCAAAATATTGAGTTGAGCTCAAGCTTGATAGTATTCAAGCACGACTCAGCTTGATTCCACCTCTAGCTTGGGTTATGTAGATTAAATGTAACTTATCCTCTAGATGGAATGATTCTAACATGCCTGATATTTCTAACTGGATCAAACAACAAATTAAGGTACAAGAATTATAGGGTATGGAGAGATAATTATGAAAACATTGAAATAATGGACTTTCAAAGTGAAGACACTAATCCCATACAAATTGTTCATCATGCCAATTGTTTGGCTACAAATATAGTGAAAGCTTATATTAAACAGAGTTGGAGGACTTAATTATTAGAATGATATTTTTAAATAGAAAAGTTGGAGGACTTAATTTTTAACTTGATAAGTACAAAGGCTAAATCTCAAATTATGTTTATACAAAGGTGTGAAAATAAAATAAAATAAAATAAAAAACACATAGATTTTTACGTGGAAACCCTTTCAGGAAAAAACCACGGGCAGAGGAGAAGAAAATTCACTATGTCGAATTCGAATTCAAATAAATACAAAAGGAATAGACTATGTCTATTTATAGGCTTGTAAAGTCATATTCTCATAAGACTGAAACACCTTATTCTAATCAATATTAAATAGATGGAGTTTAATAAGGTTTAAAAAACCTTATTCTAAAATAAAATAAAAGAAGTGTAGTTCTATATGGATTTTACTTTTATTTTATTTTACCATTGTATTTTATTTAAATAAGGATTTGGGTCATTTAATTCTAACAATCTCCACCTTGACACGAATTCTCAATGAACAAGTTCTTCATCATAAACTCTCAACGAACAAGTTCTCCACCTCTTCCATAAAACCCCTTAAGGGTTTAACTTCAACAATGGACACCAACCAAGTCTAAGCAATGCTCAAACTTGGTTATAGGAAGTGACTTGGTCATCATATCTGCAGGATTTTCATGAGTACTAATTTTGCTCACAACAATATCACCACGAGCAATAATATCACGAACAAAATGATACCGAACATCAATGTTTTTTGTTCTCTCATGAACCATTTAATCTTTTGTAAGGAAGATTGCACTTTAACTGTCACAAAATACAGTACTAATTTGAAGGTCTTCATTGAGTTCACTAAATAGCCCCTTCAACCAGATAGCTTCTTTACAAGCCTCAGTAATTGCCATGTACTCAGCTTCAGTGGTAGACAAAGCAACTATAGTTTGCAAAGTGGCTTTCCAACTAATTGCACAAAATCCAATTGTAAAGACATAACCTGTGAGAGATCTTCTTCTATTAAGGTCTCTAGCAAAATCAGCATCAACATACCCAATGACTCCATCTCTAGTTCTTCCAAACTGTAAGCAAACATCAGTAGTACCCCGTAAGTATCTTAAAATCCACTGAACTACTTTCCAGTGTTCTTTACTGGGATTCGCCATGTATCTGCTAACTGCACTAACTGCATATGATAAATCTGGACGTGAACAAACAATAGCATACATGAGAGATCCCACTGCACTAGAGTATGAAACATGTGATATGTACTCAATCTCATCATATGATTGTGGAGACAAAGCCGATGAAAGTCTAAAATGGGCTGCTAAAGGAGTACTAACAGGCTTAGCACTCCACATATTGAACTTGCAAAGAACTTTCTCAATGTACCCCTTCTGACTTAAGTACAATTTACTTGCTTTTCTATCTCTGAGAATCTCCATACCAAGTATCTTCTTTGCTGGTACTAAATCTTTTATCTCAAATTCTTCACTTATTTGGGCTTTAACCTTTCTTATCTCTCCTTTATCTTTTGTTGTTATCAACATGTGATCAATATAAAGAAGTAGATACACAAAAGAACCATCACTATTTTTTTAAAAGTAAACACAGCTGTCAAAACTACTTCTTTTGAAATCATGAGAAGTCATAAAGGAATCAAACCTTTTGAACCACTATCTTGGTGACTGTTTCAAACCGTAAGGGACTTTTTCAGCAAGCAAACATAGTCCTCTTTTTCTGAGACTGTAAAACCCTCTGGTTGTTGCATGTAAACATCTTCCTCAAGTTCTCCATGGAAAAATGCAGTTTTTACATCTAACTGCTCAAGCTCCAAATCATGCATGGCCACAATACCAAGCAAAGCTTGAATCAAACTATGCTTAATAACTTGGGAGAACACATCTATGAAGTCCACTCCTGGAATTTGACTGTAACCCTTTGCAACAAGCCTTGCTTTATATCTGGGTTCTTCAACTCCTAGAGTCCCTTCTTTCTTTTTAAACACCCATTTACAACGAACAGTCTTTTTACCTTTATGAAGTTTCATAAGATCCCATGTTCTATTTTTGTGGAGTGATTTCATCTACTTTTGCATAACAAACATCCACTTTTCTAAGTCTTCACAGCTAACCGGCTTAGAATAATTAGATGGCTCTTGATTCGTATCTATATCTTCAGCCACATGTAAAGCATAAGCAACTAGATCAGCCTCAGCATACTTCTTTGGAGGTTTAATTTCTCTTCTAATTCTGTTTTTGGGGATAGAGTATTGCGGTGAAGAAGCAACTCTATTTTCAATTTTTGCACTGGCTTGAGGAGTCGACTCTGTATTAATCTGATGCTCTACCTGCTTTTGATTTTCTTTATTGGAAGAGTCTTTAAGAGATAAGTTAGGCAGCATAGCAGTTTCATCAAAAACAACATCTCTGCTAATCACAACTTTTCTATTTTCAGGACACCATAACTTATACCCTTTTACACCAGCTTTATAACCAAGAAAAACATATTTAATGGATCTCAGTTCCAATTTTCCATTATCAACATGAGCATATGCAGGACACCTAAAAATCTTTAAATCATAATAATTTGCAGGATTACCAGACCATACCTCTTACGGAGTCTTTTTCTCAATGGCAACAGATGGGGATCAGTTGATCAAAAAACATGCAGTAGTGGCTGCTTCAGCCCAAAACGACTTTGGTAAGTTGGCATTAAACAACATACATCGAACCTTCTCCATGATCGTTCTGTTCACTCTTTTTGCAAGGCTATTTTTCTGCGGAGTATGGTGAACTGTCAAGTGTCTCACGATCTCTTCTGACTTACACAATCTATTAAACTCATCAGAACAGAACTCTAAGACATTGTATGTGCAGAGGTATTTTATTTGTTTTCCCACCTATTTTTCAATCATAATTTTCCAAGACTTAAATGTGGAAAACACATCACTTTTCTACTTCAAGAAGAACGCCCAAACTTCTCTCGAAAAATCATCAATAAAGGTTAGCATATAATTAGCTCCACCTCTCGAAGGAACTCTGGTTGGCCCTCACAGATCAGAATGAATATACTCCAACGTTCCCATCGTGTTATGGATTCCTCTGGTGAATCGAACTCTCTTTTACTTCCCAAAAACACAGTGCTCACAGAAATTCAGTTTGCGAATTCCTTTCCCATCAAGAAGTCCTCTTTTGCTCAATTATGCCATGCCATTCTCACTCATATGCCCTAGCTGCATATGCCAAAGTTTAGTAATATCATCATCTGAAAAGAAAGAGGAAGCGATAGTTGCATCACGAGTAACAGTAGAACCCTGCAAAACATAAAACTTGGCAGTCTTTCTCTGCCCTTTCATCACAACAAGAGAACCTTTGGAAATCTTTAAAACCCCACTTTCAGCTGTGTATCTGTATCCTTTTGAATCGAGAGTACTCAACGAAATTAAATTTCTTTTCAATTCTGGAACATGTTGTATGTCACTAAGTATTCTGACAACTCCATCAAACATCTAACTTTACTTGTTCCAACACCTGCTATTTTACATAAAGCATTATTTCCCATCAAAACAACACCTTCAGACACTGTTTCATAAGTTGTAAACCAATCCCATTGAGATTCAAGTGGAAGGTGCAGCCTGAATCAAGTATCCACTCCTCGCTCACTTTAGAATTATTGACCAAAGCGACTAGAAGTTCACTATCGCTGTAGTCTTCTACAACATCAGCTTCACCGAAATTTTCTGGTTGTTTTCCCTTTTAATTTGCAGCCTTCCTTTTAATCTTGTTCTGTAGCTTATAGCACTCAGATTTTGTAACACCCCGTGCCCGAGACCGTTTCCGGAGTCGAACACGAGGTGCTGACCGACTTAATTCATTTACTTGTACAGTTCATTTTAAAAATTTCCAGACAGCTGGCTAACTGTGTCACTGTCACCTTAAAAATCATATCTTGAGTTCCACAACTCGAAAATCAGTTTCGTGATTTTTCCCTGAAACTAGACTCATATATGCATCTAAAAATTTTTTTCTATAATTTTTGGTCGGGCCAATTAGTACAGTTTATTAGTTAAAGTCTCCCATGTTACAGGGATCCACTGCACTGACCTTTGTGCATTACGACTTGGATATCTCCCTGTACAGGGCTTCAATACTGATGCCGTTTGTTTATATAGAAACTAGACTCAAAGAGAAATCTATACATATATGGAATGACTCCTAATTATCTCTGGTTAATTTATAATGAATTTCCAAATTCGGAACAGGGAATCCAGAAACCGTTCTGGCCTTGTTTCACGAAAACCTAAATATCTCTTAACATACAACTTATATGACCGTTTCGTTTCTTCCATATGAAAGTAGATTCATCAAGGTTCATTTACATAATTTATTCACTATTTAATTCCATTCCTACTATTTTTAGTGATTTTTCACATCCACATCGCTGCTGCTGTCAGCATCTGCCTTTAAGGTAGACTTTACCTATTTCATAGTTTCCATGATTCAATTAGCCCTTTTTTTTGCATACATAGCACAAAGTAGAATCATGATTAACCATTCCAATGGCTAATCATTTCAAAACATTTCCATACCTCTTAGTGATCAACATACAAAACGATTATAGTACTATGCTAAAAACGTATATAAGCCATTTTCGCATGGCTATCCAAATTTACACAAAATCCATGGGTACATGACCAACAACAAGAAGGGTAGTCCTATACATGCCATTTCAAAGTTCAACCAAAATTGTACCTAAAGGGGGCTTTGATAGTGTGGGAGACTTCGACTTCCAAAAATCCCGAGTCTGATAGCTGACGAGCCAAAATCTATAAAACAGAGAAACAAAGAAACGGAGTAAGCAATTTATGCTTAGTAAGTTTTGAGCAAGGGATTCCAGCACAACAAAAGTATAGCATTCATATAGCTAAACGGATAATTTCATATGCACAAATTCTCAATATCATACTTACTTCACATTACCAACCCTTATGTTCATACACAAAAGATCAACTTAGCCAAAGGCCGGTAGCTCATTTATCGACTGAGCGAATACAGATTTGTAAGGGATCAACTAATTCAAAGCACACAAGAAACATACCTCATCGCTGGGATTTTACGAGCGTATTAATTTAAATTTTACAGCAAGATCACTCGTTCCCAAATCAAGCATCTTCGGGGTTTAGCCGGATATAACCACTCGCACAAGGCCTTCGGGTCTTAACCCGGATATGGTCACTAGCATAAATGCCTTCGGGACTTAGCCCAGATATAGTCGCTAGCACAAATGCCTTCGGATCTTAGTCCGGATGTAGTCGCTTAGCACAAAAGCCTTCGGGACTTAGCCCGGATATCTTTCGAGTAACCATGCACATATATCAATAAATCATGACACATTCATATTTCATTTTCATTACCAAAGCTCAAACACAAGACATTTATCACATTTACAATTTCGGCTCAATAGCCACATACAAGAGCATGATTTTGATTTACTTAAGACATAATCTAATCGAATCATAATTTAAGTCCCATTACTCGAAAACTTACCTCGGATGTTGTCGAACGATTTCGATGGCTATTCGACCACTTTTTCCTTCCCTTTATCGGATTTAGTTCCCCTTTGCTCTTGAGCTTAATTTAACAAATAAATTGATTTAATCATTTGAGCATCGAAAAGAGGAACTCAAGGTACTTGGCCCACATATATTCATTAGACATTAAAGTCACATATGTACGGAATCATGAATCAAACTCAACACATTAGTTAATACTCTCCCTAGCCGAATTTTCTAAGTCAAGATAAAGCCTTCAATATGCTTACCTATGGCCGAACAACACATCAACCTATGTACTCATTCATGTGGCCGATTATGCATGTCTATGTTGAGGCCAATTATATACTCAATACCACACACAAATGGCATACCTTTTACTAACTAATGCATTACATATTATAACTCAATACGCATCCATCATGTACTCCATAACTGAAACACCATCATATGTAAATATATACCTTGAGATATTGTATATGTCATACCAATACGTCATGTGCAAACATATATATATGTGCAAGAGCTGAATCTCAAAGTTGATTATAACTAAACATGAACATAAATCCAAAACACAAATCTTATGTGACACCCCTAATTTGACCCTAGTCGAAAAGTGGTTTCGGGACCACAAAATCGAGTCATAAAAATAATTAGCCGTCATATTTTATGACTATTATATGTGAATACGAATGTGTGAAAGTTTTAAGCTTTGATTTAGTAAATTGCATGTGAATTTAGTCAATAGGACTTATGTGTGACACTTTTGAAATGTGATAGGTCAAAACATAAGGATCTATTAGTGCATGAAATAAAAAGGGTGGACTTGCATGTCAATTTCCCCCCTAATTAGTAGTGGCCGACCATGAGCATGAGAGTGGACAAAATGTTATGGGGTGAAACATGTTGGAAACATGTTGTGTTAGTGTGTTATGGGAGAAAGAATATAATAAAAGTTAATGAAATAAATGAAAAAAACATGTTTGAGGTGAAAATAACAAGGCCATTTTCTTCTTCTTCTTGCCGTGAGTTGAGAAAGAAAATAGAAACCTTTGAGCTTAGGGCATTCGGCAAAAGAAGGCTTCAAATAAGGTAAGGTTCATGTTATTTTCTTTGAAAGTTGTGAATTTTGGTTGGTTTTGAAGCTTGCAACAAGACCCATGTGAAAATTTTTGTGTTCATGAAGCATGTAGCAATCGGTCATGAGCTTAATGGGGTATATTTTGTATGTTTGATGATTTTGGGAGGATAATTGATTCTAGTTGAGTATGAACAAACTAAATGTGCTTGATGGCTCAAATGAGCTTGGAAAGTTGGCCAATGTTGTTTAGGTTCATGAATTAGGGCATAATTTCATTCGGCCATGGAAATTGAGCATGGAAAAAAAAATCTGGTTGGGATATATGAAGCTGAAAATTTAGTTTGAAGTGTGGTAATTGTGTTAAAGATGAACATTAAACCTTAAAGCATGATTTAGTTTAACCAAGGGAGAACTTGTATATTTGTAGGAGGGCATGTTTGAACGTGTATTGATAATTGATTTTGAAGGTTCGGCTTTATGCCTTGATAGTTGGTTTGAAGTATATGATGCCTTGGTATAAATATATGTGCATTCGGTTACCTTCATAACATGCATTTAAAGTGTTTGCTTATGCACTTGAGGGGATATGAGTTAATTTTCTTTATGGCAAATTTGGATAAGAAGCTAACTAATAATATGCTAAGGTAGTCATGTGGATAATCGGCTTTGTGAATATTATTAAAGGTGTAATTAGTTATATGCATAGGTCATCGGAAAAAACTGACCACATAACTAGTATATGTATATAAGGCGACATGGTGATACCTAGGTAAATGTATTTGGGATGGTTTTTATGAAATACCGAATGTGTGCAGATGTATCGAGGTGTTGCCTTATGTATGAGTTTCATTGAGAAGATTTACCTTGTTTTTTTTAATGATATAACAAGGTGATTAAAATAGTTTAAATTTTGTTAATTAAGCTCAAGAGCATAGAGGGGCAATTTTGGATAAAGAGAAAGTAAACGAATAGCCGTGGATATCTAGTCGTCGACCACTTCCGAGGTAAGTTTTAAGTGATTAAACGTTGAGTAAATTCAATCATAATAGGACATAATGAGTTGATTTAATGAGATATGATGTGGCCATGATATGTCTTAAACTCAAATGGTAAGTTCATATGTGTTTGGACTTGGAAATTTAAGAGCAAATTGTAATAATTTGCTTTGGACAGCAGCAGTAACGTGATTTTAGAAAATCACTATAAATTGTTGGTGTGGAATTATAGGCTGAATAAAATATGTAATCAAAGCTTATTTAGTCTAGTTTCTTATAAAAGAGACCGTGGAAGCAAAGAAATTTCCTATAAAGAGATATTTAAAGTTGTGTGGGACAGTATCAGAATGACTCCGAAATCCCCTATTCTGTTTTTAGAAAATCATTATAAATTGTAAAAAAATGGTTATAAGATAAAATTTATATTCTTAGACTCCTTAATGAGTATAGTTTCAATTGAAATCAAATAAAACACATTTTGAATTCTTTAAAATGAGAAATTTGATTCGTAGTGAGGAGTGGTCAGATTAGTCAAACAGTGAAACAGGGGAAACTTTAAGAAAAATCTGGTATTGATTGGCCAAACCTAAAATTCTAAAAATTTTATGGATGGAAGATATACGAGTCTATATTCGGGGAAAATTAACGGCAAGTGATTTGAAGTTTTGTAGCTCCAGTTATAAATAATTTAGTGACTACTGCTTAGGAAAACAGCTCGTAGTGAATATGTGATTTTGTTGTAAACATGGATAAAACTTGTTTTAGTTACTCATAAGCTATTGATTAAACCCATACGTGAATTCTAAATCGTGATATTGTAAAACGATACATGAGCGTTAGATGGATCTTTGATATTAAAATTTGTGAAATTGTAAGTTTATGAGTATTTGAATATGAAATGATAGTATGGCGTGAAATTGAATTATTCATTGGGAAATGATTAATGTAGATTCGGCCAAGACAAAGTGTATACATGATAGTATATGTGATATGTGAAGTATATTTGGATAATTGTGATGTGATGAATGTGAAAGTGTATATATGTGATAAGGCCTAATGGCCGATGTGATGAATGTGAAAGTGTATATATGTGATAAGGCCTAAAGGCCGATGTGATGAATGTGAAAGTGTATATATGTGATAAGGCCTAATAGCCGATGTGATGAATGTGAAAGTGTATATATGTGACAGGGCCGAGTGGCCAACGTGATGGATGTGAAAGTGTATAAATGTGATAAGTCCCGAAGGGCAATTGTGTCAGTACTATATCCGGGTTAAAACCCCGCAGGCTTTATGCGAGAGTATTATCCTGATTAATGTCCGTAGGCTTCGTGCTCGTGCTATATCCGAGCTTTAAAGACCCGACGGCTAAATGCTAGGATTCAAGTAAGACTTTGATATTGAGTATCTGCATTAAGTTACCATCAAATAAGTATTATGTATTCAATATGTTCAGGTACGTATTACTTACTCATCGGTGGAGTGATTTCGAGGTGAATTAGCAGTATCAAAGAGGTAGGTAAATGTGATTAATATTATAACTCCAAATGTGAGAATGTGCTTTGGAAATATTTGACCATCTAGGTCATTATTATTCGAAAGTATATATGTGGCAGCCAAGTGTTGTGTTTAATGATATTATAGATCGAGATGAAGCTCTAGATTAACTTCATCGAACAGTTGAAATGAATGACCAATAATAGTGATTGAGAACACTTTGTCTTGCTTAAAACTTACTAAGCATTAAATGCTTACTCCGTTCTTTGAATCTCTGTTTTATAAATTTTGGTTCGTCAGCTATCGGACTCGGGATTATTGAAGTCGAAGTCGCCCACACTATCAAAGCCCTTTTGGTACACTTTTGGTTGAACTCTGAAAATGGCATGTATAGGACTACCCTTTTGTAGTGGGTCATGGACCCTTTGGATTTGTATAATTTTGGATAGCCATGCGAAAATGGCTTATATATGTTTGAGCATAATGTTATAATCATTTGGTATGGATATGGTTATTGAGAGGTGTGGATATGCTTAACAAGGATTGGCCATGGGAATGGTTAATCACTATCATAATTTGTGCTATTTATGCTAAAAGGGCTAGTTGAATCATGGAAACTATGAAATAGGTAAAGTCTACCTTAAAGGTAGATGCTGACAGCAGCAGTGATGTATATTTGGAAAATCTCTAAAAATAGTAGGAATATAATTAAATAGTGAATAAATTATTTACATTAACATTGATGAATCCACTTTCATATGGAAGAAACAAAACGGTCATATGAGTGGTATGTTAAGAGATAATTAGGTTTTCGTGAGACAGGGCCAGAACGGTTTTTGGATTCCCTGTTCCGACTTTGGAAATTCATTATAAATTAACCAGAGATAATTAGGAGTCATGCCATATATTTATAGATTCCTCTCTGAGTCTAGTTTCTATATAAACAAACGGCATCAGTATTGAATCCCTGTACATGGAGATATCCGAATTGTAATGCATGAAGGTCAGTGTAGTCGCACCCTGTAACAGGGGAGACTTTAACTAATAAATGTACTAATTGTCCCGACCAAAAATTCTAGAAAAAAAATATGTAGATGGACATAGGAGTCTAGTTTCGGGGAAAAATCACGAAACTGATTTTCGAGTTGTGAAACTCAAGATATGATTTTTAAGGTAACAGCGACACAGTTAGCCAGCTGTCTGGAAAAATTTAAAATGGACTGCGATAGTAAGCGAATTTAGTCTGTGAACCCCTCGTGTCCGACTCCGGCAACGGTCTCGGGTACGGGGTGTTACATCTTACCTACCATGCAATAAGCATAAATCATACTTATGGATATACCATGGCCGAATACATCACAACACCATACCATTTCAATTTTGGTCATCGTTAAACAAAGAACTTAATGTCTCACTCAAAAATGCTAAAAAGAAAATCCAAGAGTCATCAATCCACCATCACATGTATCATTAACAAGCTTCATATTTAGCATGCAATGGCATTAACTCAAAATCTACCTAGGCCGAATATCATCCCCATGACATAGCAAAGATTTGAACCATGGGCTAATTAGAACTCAAGCTAGCAACTAAAAACATGCATGAATCTCATGGCACAACCTCAAACATACCTTAATCTAGATACAAGTATGGCCAAACCTCCTCCTAATCCTCTTCCAAACCAAACATGAAGCAAGAACTCCTTCCTCCTTCCTTAGAATTTTCGGCCAAAAGAAATGAAAAAGGATGAACAAATTTTTTTTCTTTTCTTCAACTCACGGCAATGGGGGGAACACTCACACACATTCTTTCTTTTTTTCCATTTCTTTATTACCCATACTCCTTATTTTATTTTTCCTAACATACCTCACTAACATAACATGTTTGTGACAAGTTTCCACTCATAGCATGGCCGGCCACTACTAATTAGGGGGGAATTTGACATGCAAGTCCTCCCTTTTTATTACATGCACTATTAGATCCTTATAGATTAGCCTATCACATTTCAAAAGTGTCACACAAATCCTACTAACTGAATTCACATGCAATCGACTAAATCGAAGCTTGAAATTTTCACACATTCATAATTACATATTCTAGACAATAAATATCACATTCAAACATTTCGGTGACTCGGTTTAGCGGTCCCAAAACCACTTCCCGACTAGGGTCAATTTTGGGCTGTCACAGATTTAATGTGTCATTTCTTCTTGTAGAAGTTACAAGTTTTACTTCTATTTGAAGACTTTGATCTACCCTTAGATTTACTGCGAGGATTCCTTTCCTATGTCCTTCCACGATCATCGTCAGTATTCCAATCTTGTCTCCCACGAACAATGAGACCCTCTCCCTGAGAGTCGTGTTTAACCACAAGATACTTCATCTTATCATACAAGGTCAAAGAATCATAAATCTCATCAACTGTGACAGACTCGCGGCTATATCAAATAATGTCTCTAAAGGTTGAATAAGACAGGGGCAACGAACAAAGTAGAATCAACCCTAGATCTTCCTTATCATACTGAACCTCCATAGCCTCCAAGTTTGAGAGAATTTCTTTAAACACTGTTCAGTGTTCGTATACAAACGCACCTTCCTCCAGACGATGAGCATAAAGACGCTGCTTCATATGCAGCTTGCTTGTTAGAGTTTTCGACATACATATTTGTTCTAGCCTCTTCCATAATGCAACGACGGTCTTCTCTTTCATCACATCTTGTAAAATTTCGTTGGACAAATGCAAATGTAATTGTGTTAATGCCTTTCGATCCTTAAGCTTCTTCTCTTCATCTGTTAATGTCGAAGGCATCTTATCTATCCCTAACAGGGCATCCTCCAGATCCATCTACGCAAGAACTGCTTGCATCTTAATCTGCCAAAACACAAATCTGGTGTTGCGATCCAATAGAGAAATTTCATACTTCAAAGACGCCATTACCGTAATCGAGATGAACAACCTAGAAGCTCTGATGCCACTTTGTGAAAATAAAATAAAATAAAATAAAAAACACAGATTTTTACGTGGAAACCCTTTCGGGAAAACACCACGGGCAGAAGAGAAGAAAATTCACTATGTTGAATTCGAATTCGAATAAATACAAGAGGAATAGACTATGTCTATTTATAGGCTTGTAAAGCCATATTCTCGTAAGACTTTAACACCTTATTCTAATTAATATAAAATAGATGGAGTTTAATAAGGTTTAAAAAACCTTATTCTAAAATAAAATAAAAGAAGTGTAGTTCTATATGGATTTTACTTTTATTTTATTTTACCACTGTATTTTATTTAAATAAGGATTCAGGTCATTTAATTTTAACAAAAGGACTAGCAACATATTTTTTATTTTACCAATTTGATAAATTTTGTATTACATTATAGTGATATCTTCTATATTCTAAAATTATTGGCTATTATTGTAATTTAATTTGAGAAGATTTTCACTCCCTTTACTCTATATAAAGCATCCATTTGTTGTTTGGGTAAGTAATACATAAGATTAAGAAAATGAAAATGAAAAAACCATTCAAATATCCACCTTTGATTTGCAAGCCATGATAAGGAAGAAGGTTAAGCATGCTTATATCACCAATGATTCATCAAGGAAAGCCACCTATAAGAAAAGAAAGAAGGAGTTGATGAAAAAGATAAGTGAGATGAATACCCTCTGTGGGACAACGCTTGTGCTATCATGTATAGTCCTTATGAATCCCAACCCAAGGTTTGGCCATGCCCCATATGAATCCAACAAGTGCTCTCCAAGTTCAAGATGATCCTTGGGATGGAACAAAGAAAGAATATAGTGAATTTTATGGAATTCAAAATTAAAAAATTACAAAATTTAAATAAATTTAAATGTACATTAATATGTGAATTTTAAGGAATTGTAAAGATGAATTTTTTATTTTAATATTTTGTACAAACCACTAGCATTGTGATAGATGTAAAACTAATTTACATTTACTTACAACATAAAAATAGTCTTATTTATCACAAATATAAAATTAAATTAAAATAAAGTAACATTTATATAATTAAATCAATATTAAACTTTGTTGTGTATAATTGAACTAAGTCGTTTTTAATAAACTAATTGAATAAATTAAGGGATTAAAGATTAAATACTTAATTTTTACTATATAATTCACTATGTGTTGAATTTGAATTGTAAAAGATGGTTTAGTATTTATCAAAAGTTTATTCTTGAATATAAATATTTTGTTTAATAAGTATAAATTTTAAATTTTAAAAATAAAAATAACTAAACAAGTTAAATTTTAATTAAAAAGTAGAAAAGTAAAATATATTTTTTATAATATTTTTTTATAATAAAGCAGCTAATTTAAATTATTATCATTTTATTTAAAAGATAATATATTGTCAAGAAAACAATAAATTAATTGTTCAGTAAATGTAGTCTTTATAAAGTGATATGTAACTTATATTTTTTTTGTTCATGCTTGCAATTAAATAAATTAGTTAAATGTTTTTCAACTTTTATTATTAAACCCATAAAAAATTAAATTATTTAAAACTTAGTTTTGAATTGAAATTTTTGGAATCAATTTTTTTTTACAATGCAAAAACAAGAAGGAAATATATAAATTAAAGGCAAACAAAAAGATATGTTATCTATAGATATTGTAGATACTCAATTTTGGTTACTAATGTTTTATCTTTTCTTTGAAAAAAATATTATATTTCAAGAATTTTGTGACCAAACATATCTCTTTCGGAGCAACAACTCTTGTTTAGAACAGTTGTTGCTTAGAACAATTGTTGCTCGGGGAATAACTATGTCCAGAATAGCTATGTTCAAAATAGGGATTTAGTTAGAACAATCATCATCCAGTGTTGTTGTTATTTGAGAACAATTACTGTTGAGAATAGCTCAAGTTCAGAACAACTATTATTTTGAATAATGGCATTTCAAGAATACCTATGTTTAGAACAACCATTGTTTGGAACAACTTTTATATAGAACAATTGTGTTTTTCTGGAAGAGATATTATTCAGAACAAATATTACCAAGAAAAGCATTACTACGGAACAACTCTTATTCGTAACAATCTCTATATTAAGAACAACTATGGTGAGAACAACTCAAGTTTAGAGCAAGGAAAAATAATCATTATTCAGAAACAACTCATCCAAGAACAACCATTGTTTTGTGTTTCAAGAGATGTTCCGCTAAAAATGTTTCACATGGTATCACTTCACCGAGTAAAAGAAGTGGGAATAACCCTGGAATATGGCAAGGTTATTGGATTGTCTTCACTCCTGGGATGTTCTGGGGAGCTTGGCTTGGTGGATCAGATATGGAGGTAGTTAAGAGTTCTCTTCTTAACATCTTCCTATAATACTAAGTTATTTTCCCTCATTTCAAAAACATAATGAATTCTTTCACTATCTCTTCTTAATTATTAATGCAATTGTATCTAAAAATTTATTACATTATTCGTATTAGTTACCAGCTTTGTAACTCTTATTCTTGAAACACAGTAAATAGGAGTCTTTCACAACAGGTGAAAGGACTTTTTTCAACACTTTTGGCTTTTTCAGCATTTTGAACTCTTAAAGGATTCTCTATGAAATTCTTTCAACCTACATCTTTGTTAAGCCTGATTGTCAATCATATTTCTTTTTCTCCACCTTATCGACCACCATTTTCCACTCTGCTTAGTGTTACTGGATCTGCTCTAATCTTCCTCTTAACTTTCTTCCAATACATCTCGTTCACTTGTTTGCAACGCTTCCTCTCTCCATCAAAAGTACCCTCTACAGATGCACAAGCTATACCCTCAACTCTTGGTCAATGCATTTCTCTACACAATATAAATGTGAGCAATCATATCTTAGGTGTCTTTGAAGGATGAAAATCAACTTGCCAAAGATTAGATTCTTCCATTCCTTTTCTTTATTGAGTACTCTGTATACAAAGAGTTCATGTTTCTTTACTTACTTTTAGGCGTTGTTAGAGTGTAATTTTACATATATTTTGAAAAGTTTCCCATGTGTTTTGATGACCTAATATGCTTGTAAACTCATCTTTTGGTTGATTTTGTATTTTGTGAGATAAAAAGAGAGTTGGAATCACTTGGAAGCCATATAGAGGTTTTTATGGATAAAATGAAATTTGAGTATTTTGTGGACTAAAAGATGTGCAAAAAAAGTCAAAGAATAAGGCATGCCCACAGCTTATGCTCGAAGAAAAAAAGCTACATGATTTTTTTATAGCTTTCAACAAACCTCTATCTTTTTGGAAGAATTCTTCAAAGCCCTATTTTCAGGGACTAGTTAGGATTTTATGAGATATTTTAAAATTTAAAATTTATTTTGAACTCTTATCTAGGAGATCCTAGAGGGCATTTAAAGAGACTTTGGGGCATGAAACAAGATGTACAAGACTTTCATATTTTCTTCTGTTATTATGTTTATCTTCATGGATTGTTAACTTCTTTATTCTAGTCAAAGGTTTTATCAAGGTTTTTGATTCATTAAATTGTGAGATTACCATTCTTCATGTTTTTTAGATTTTTTAATATTTTTACATCTTTTGTTCTTCATATTATTATTGATTTATGAATTGTATGGACTGGTCACTCTTCAATTTGTTAAATTAATATACAACCAATTAGGATCTTCTCATTCATAATTGTGGAAAGGTTTTAATCTATGTGGTGAATAACTCAGGTTATGAAGGTGTAGAATCTAGTTTAAATTATTTGCACTACTGTAAGATGGTTGGCTAGAATTTGGTCCTCTAAATCATAAGGCTGCTGGTAAGTTAAATCCTAAGAGCATCTCCATGGGACTATTTATCAACAAGAGAAGTAATCATTCGAGTGTCTCTTTGATTACCGAGAATCTAAGGAGTGATTAGACTATTAGAGCATCTCGAGTAGCTATAACCAATTTATTCAAGGAGTTTAGAAAACCATTTGCAAAATCAATGATCAATCATGAATTAAAAAAACTGTGCTTTGCCTTAGCTGGATATTTATCAAACCTTGAGCTTGCCTAAATCTTACTATTTTGACTACATTATTTTCTATTAGTTTTTATTCTAGTTTGAACTTTAACCCCCCTCAACTTTATTTTCACATTTATTTTCTAGGAATTAGTCTAATCCCATTTCCTATGGATTCGTCTTTGCTCACCACTCCACAAAAGTTTGTTTTTGTTTCTTTTTTAGCAAGATTTATTTTTGGAGGTCTCAACAGCCTACCAAATTTTGGCGTCCTTGTCGAGGAATGGTTTAATTAGATTAATTTCTATTTACATTGTTACTTTTTTGCCTCGTTCTTTATGTACAAGTGAACTTGAATTTGATCCTGAAATTGATAAAACTGCAAGACGATTAAGAAAATAGGCTAAGTATCACAAACGAGTTTCTTCGTCGTCAATTCCTCTCTCGGAAACTGTAAAAGAAGAAGAATCAATTCATTTAACTTGTAATTTTGTAGTAGATGAAGAAGTCATGGCTGAGCAAACTTTGCGAAAATTGAATGCACCGAATGTCATGCAGTAACTATTGTACATTGATTATCGTGATTCAGAGGTGTCGTTTGCACTAAAATCTGGGCTTATCGATTTTCTCCTAACTTCCGTGGACTTGAGAATGAAAATCCTCACAAAAAATTGAATGAGTTCCACATCATTTGTTCAAGCATGAGACCGCAAGGCATAACCCAAGATCAAATCAAACTACATGCCTTTCCATTTTCATTAGCCGACCACGCAAAAGATTGATTGTTATACTTGTCTCCTAGAACAATTAACACATGGGTGGACATGGCAAGTATTTTCCTTGACAAATATTTTTCCGCCTCACAAGCCACTAATATACGGTGAGAGATTTGTGGCATCAAACAAAGACACATTGAGACACTCCATGGTTATTAGGAAAGATTTAAACAGTTGTGTGTGAGTTACCCTCAACATGGGATCTCTGAACAACTTTTCATTCAATACTTTTATGAAGGGTTTTTACCCATGGAAAGGAAGATGATGGTTGCAGCAAGTGGTGGAGCAATTGTTAACATAACTCTTAGAGATACTAGGGAGTTTATCAACATTATGGCCGCAAATTCACAGCAATTTGGCTTGCAACAAGACACCACATTTAAACGGGTCTTTGATTGTACATTTAGGAATCGGATTTGTTTTTATTTTTGTTTGCCTCTAATATGCTTCATGTTCTTTCTCTGTTGACCTCAAGTTTTGCAAACAAAAGGTTTACTTTGGTTTTTGCTTAGTTGATGATATTTATCCTTTAAGTCACGTAGAGAAAAATAATAGGATTTGAGTTTAGGAATGATCGAGTTTTTGCTACTAACCAATGAATAACTTATTTGTTGATTAATTGAATTAGAAGTGACGTAAGATTTGACAAAAATTTTAACCCTTTCTATGAGTTACTTGAGCCAATAAGCATGCATCATTATATGCTTCATTTCTTTTTAAATTGAGTGATTGTCAAACATAATTAGATGTTTTCTAGAACTTGCATTGTTATTCATATTGAGACTGTATCTTGGATTTTGGAACGTATTAAAATGAAAAGGGCATAAAGGAATAACCACTTTGAGCCTAAAAAGCCAACCTTGGTGTTGATCAATAGAAGACAATTTGAACTTTAGCCTTTCTTTAAAAATTAGTAGCATTATAAGCCAATTTGACCATTTTTTGTTGATTTCCTATGTTTATACCCAGATCAAAGGATTTACATTGATCTCCTAACTTGAAATGCATTGCACTCAAGCTAGCTTTATCAAAATAAAAATACAAAGACAAGAAGACAAGAAAAAAAGAATGAGAGAATGAATAGTAATTGCTACAAATATCCTGAGATCCTTCTCTACTTTCTCACACAAAAAAAAGAAAAATATATATATATCTAATAACTCTTGAAAAGAGTTGTATTTTATACCTTTGGACCTAGTTAATTGTCTGTACTTAAGTAAATCTAGTTGCATTTTAGGACGTTTCATTAGTATTTTTAGAATTGCATTAGAACTTGGGCTGCTTTTCAATATTAGGTGATTTTAATTGCTCATGGAAGGGTTGTGTTTTGTGGTATTGGCAAGTGCAAGATAAAGAACAAGAAAAAAAGGAGTAAAGTTTTTCTAGGGCAAAAAGGTGGTTAGATTGCCAGCTCGTATGCGGTGGCAATGCTGGGAAGGTGTCCAGTGAGCATTCAGCGCATATTAGTTTTAGCCCAACTCTACTTGTACTAGATAAATCTACCTAGAAAATAGGAGAAGATAAATCTTGGGTTGTGGGATACCTTGAAAAAGAAAAAAAAATTTAAAAAGAAGCAAATGAGGAACCCTAGAGGGCGGAACAGAGATCCTTTTGCGAAATAGAAGGTAGCAGCTTACTAGAGATAGGAAGAGGAAAAATAAAAGCAACCCCTCTTAGCCATCTCAGGACACTGCGCAACTGGAGTGAGGATTGGACAAGAGAACGTTGTCTTCCCGATGTTCTTCCATTATTTCCAATTTGTTCCTTTGAGAATTACAGTGATGAAAATGATGTTTAAGTTGAATTTTACTTGCCAACCTATGAGTTAAATCTCATAAGGTTGGGGTTACTTTGATTACACATTAACTATCTTTAATGGTTGTAGTTTAAATTTGAATTATTTTATTGTTTCATTCAATTATACTATTCTTTACAATGTATGTGAGCAATCTGTAGACATAGTCAACTGTGCAGCATATCCTTAAATTAATCTAAATTCTAAAAATGTTAGATTAGTTAAACCATGGTTGAATGATATGAGCAAGTACTTGAGAGATACTTGTAGTTAACTCTAGACATAGAGTAACGTTCATACAGAAGGGAACAGTGTAGGGTACCATATTAAAGGCCTAACACATAGGCAAGGTAACTTGAGGTTTCTGATTTCGTAAGAAGCAGGCCATTTTAGAACTCTTCTAAGCATTAGGTTAAGTATGATTTTGTTAAGGCATTGCTGACAGGAAAAGTAGATTCTTAGTAATCCCGACCTTCCCACTCAACATTGTGTAACCCTTATCTTCTGCCATAGTATCTTTGTCATAGCATTCTTAGTCGTTTATTTATTTGTTGCATATTATTCACATAATTATTCTCATAATTTCCATTTTATTCTTACTTTTGCGTTGCCTTAGCATTTTCCAATATAAGTTAGTATACAATTCACACTCATTCTTATTAATTTATTTTTTCACTGCATACTTAACTCTGTTTTGCCATAACATAACATTACTTGCACTTTATTATAATAACTTGACCAATTCTATACCTAATTCGGTCCTTATGGAGACAAACTCCCTCATCACTTTTTTACTTAATCTGATGTGTATACTTGCACAAATCGCATATTATATTCACATGTGATAAGTTTTTGGCGCCGTTGGTGGGGATTGGTAATTTGGTGTAATTTGGTTTGATTATTTCACTTAATTTCAATAGTTTAGTTAACTTCGTTGAATTTATTTCTCTTTTCTTTTACAGGTTTTCCAGTAGTGTATGAGAAGAAGTATTCTTGCTAACAAAGGGTATTTTTTTTACCCAGAGTGTAACGCCCCGAACCCGAGACCGTCGCCAGAGTCGAGCACGAGGTGTTAACGAACTTAATTCATTAATTAAACAGCTCAAATAATTTATTTTAGAACTTCTAGACAAGCTAGCTAACTGCGTCATAGTCTCCTAAATATTCATATCTCAAGTTACGAAACTTGAAATCCAATTCTGTAAATTTTTCCTGAAACTAGACTCATATATTTATCAACTAAATTTTTTCTAGAATTTTTTTTTAGGCCAACTAGTACATTTTATTAGTTAAAGTCCCCTCTATTTCAGGGTTCAACTACTCTGACCCCTGTGTATTACGAATTAAATATCTCCCTATACAAAGTTTTATGTTTTTGTTACTCATAAAACTAGACTCAATAAGGAATCTGTACATGTAAATCATGACTTCTAATTATCTTTGTACAATTTTTGGTGAATTTCCAAAGTCAGAACAGGGGATCCAGAAATCACTCTGGCCCTGTTTCAGAAAATTTTAAATATCTCATAAAATATAACTCATATACCTATTTTGTTCCATCCATATTAAAGTAGACTCATCAAGCTTTAATTATATATCTCATTCACTATCTAAATCCATTTCTACTATTTTTAGTGATTTTCCAAATTCACGTCATTATTGTTGTCCGATACTGTTTTAAAGCTAATTTCACCTTTTTCATGATTTCCATGGAATAACTAGCATTTAGGCATACATAACACCAAACATGTCCTTGATTAGCCATTCCAACAGCTAATCATTATCAAGCATTTACATACCATTCATCAGCCATATCGTAAGATCATACACACAAAATGGCTACGATGCTATACATGCCATACTCAAAATAAAACGTCTATGTAACACCCCGAATTTGGGCCTTGAGTGTGGGTCCGTAAGGAGGTTGTATATAGGTATTTAATTCTGCAATGAAATGACACAATTAAATGTCTGCTTTGGTGGTTAATGACCCTGAGAAGTGTTAGAGAAATCTTGGGTTCAAACTTGGGCTTTAGCAAAAATTTTGGTATTAAGAGAAAAAAAACCTGGATGCTTGGATGAGGGCTTTGAAATTATTGTGTTAAATAAATGACATAAGGACACTTGTAGTCTAGTGGTTGTGGCGTCATTAAGGTTGTATGGGAGCCTGGGTTCAAGCCTTGGCTCTTGCAATTTATTTTGGTTTTTTTAAGGGAACCTGGACTTTGGCCTTTAGACCTTATAATTAATTGGGGATAAAATATGATACAAAAAGCCTAGTGGCTTAGTGGCAAGTAGCGTGTGGAGCATCTGAGGAGAGGCATGGTTTCGAATCCCATGGCAAGCAAGGAGTATTTATTTTGCTAACAGGGGGCGGTAAGAGTTGGTGTTGAATTTAAACTCTAATGTTGAAGGGATTCCACATCGGGAAGCTAACATAAGAGTGGATGCGAAGCTGGCTTTAAATAGAGGGAACCACGAGGAGAGTAAAGGTACCTTTCTTGGCTGATCCCTTTCGCTGTATGGCGTGCTCGTTTTGGTTGGGCATCGGCTAAGAGTGCTCGGAGCGTGGATTAACTCCAGTCTCCTATCAGGTGTGTATTTCTCACTACTCTAGCTATAGGATGGCTACTTCGGGCCGCGATGGGTCGAAAGGGGTCATGTGGGCTCAGTGGGCCTACGGGCCCAATTGGATAAGTTGTTTGACTGCGTAGTAAATATTGGACTAGGCTAGGTGAATCTCATATCTGTGGCTAGATTTGGGCTAAAAGGGTCACGCGAGCGTGTGGGCCCATTTGGGCCGAGAATGGGCTTTAGGGCCATTAGTATTGTTATCCATGTTTAGAATACTTTAGTTTACCAAATTATTGAAATATCCTCGACTTGTAAAATTACCAAAGTACCCTCGATTTATAGAATTATCGTTTTACGCTCGATTTACAACATTACCATTTTACCCTCAGTTTACAAAATTACCTTTTACCTTCGATTGTGAAATTACTGAAATACCCCTATAGGATAGAATTACCAAAATACTACTGGTTTGAGAAATTACCGAAATACCCTCAATTTGTAAAATTACCAAAATACCCCTGATTTACAAGATTACAGAAATACCCTTGACTTTTTTAAAAATTATAGGAATACCATTGGTTTACAAAATTACTGAAATACCCTTGGTTTGTAGATTTACCAAAACACCCTTGTAGGATGAAATGACTAAAATACCCCTAATAGGTAAAAAGTTCGTAAAGCCCCTGTAGGGTAAAGTGACCGTAATACCCTTGTATGGTAAAATGATGAATACGCCCTTATGTTCCGTATGACTGATGTGCTTAGGATTTACATATATTGATATTGGAATAATTAAGTTTGAGTGACATGTGGTGGTTATCGTAGGTGATTGATTATGGAAACGTTTCAACTTCAACCCGTAACAGGTGTGTACTAACCCTCGTAATAGCTTAGATTAATATTTTCTGAGAAGCCGAAATGCTAAAATACCGGTATTTCGGGAACTTGTAATGTTGCGTTTGGGTATAGATGCGATAAATATGATAAGATCAGTGTTTGGATCGATGGAATAGGTAAGAACTCAATTTTGTGCACAATGGTAAGTTGGTCCTCAATGGGCTTTTGGGCCCATTTGGGTAAAATTGATAAAAAATGGAATTTGGAAAAGTTGCACGTTAACACGGTTAGTATTGTTGTAAAATTTGGGTTAAGTAGGCTAAATCAGCATTCGTAGGGCCCATTAGGGGTTTTGGGCCCAAAAGCCTGAATTTGATAAAGTGGGTTAAAGATCATTGTTTAAACACTCGGAAATATTGACAATTGTAATGAACATGGAAAACCCTGATATTTGGTAAAATTATGAAAATACCCTTATAATATGAAAAATGACTATTTTGCCCTTGTGGGCAAGTGACTGACTTGGACTGTGTGGTTGACGGATTTGATTGTGAATATATGTTGGTGATATGAGTGACTTGACTGTGATTGTTTGATTTAAATATGGGCATGACATTCTGCATACATGACATATTGCATGGGATATAGGTTATATTGATGGAGGAAGTGCTAAAAGGGCTCTGCCCCAGTTTACCGAAAAGGGCTCTGCCCCAGTTTATCAGAAAGGGCTTTGCCCCAGTTATTAAAAGAGGCTAGGCCTCCAGTTATATGATAAAGTAGCTATGCTGCCAGTGGAGAGTTTGGTTGGGAGGGTTGAGTTATTCCCCACATGGAGAGCTTGGTTGGTACGGGTGGAGAGTAGCGGATGGTGGGTCGAGTAGTCTCCCCAAATGGGCTTGCATACATTCATTGGTATTTCATGTGATATTGAAATGGGCTTGCATACATCCATTGACATTACATGTGATATTGAAATGGGCCTAAGGGCCATACCGTTTACAGTAAAGGCTTCGGCCCAGTGATATGATTTATGAAAAGGCTTCGGCCCAGTGATATGATTTATGAAAAGGCTTCGGTCCAGTAACCGTTAAACGAAAGGCTTCGGCCCAATAACCGTTAAACGAAAGGCTTTGGCCCAGTATATGTCAAGACTAAATAGGGCTTTGGCCCAGATTGTACTGATACTGTGTTTTCACTGTTTGTTTATTATTGGGATTACACACTGAGTTTTCGTAAACTCACCCTGTTTCTATGTGACACCCCTAAAGTGACCCTAGTCAGAAAGTGGTTTTGGGACCACGAAACCGAGTCTTATAAATAATAAAAGGTTATATTCTGTGTTTATGATGTGAGTAAATGCTTGTGTGATAGTTCCATACTTCAATTTGGTCAGTGTATGTGAAAATTATTAGTAGGGACTTATGTGAGACAATTTAGAAATATGCTAGGCAAGTGCTAAAGCGGCCTATTAGTATATGTGGGAAAGTGCTTGTCCTTGCATGTCAAATTAGCCAAACTATAGGTAGTGGCCGGCCATGCTACAAATTGTATAATCAAGTGTGAATTTTATATTAACTTTAATTAACTAGGTGCCATATTAGTATGGAGGATGTAATAAAATAAAGAATTGATAACTAAAGGAAGGGATGGGTGAAAGAAAAAAAAAAGAGATCATCATACATGTTTCTTCCTAGCCGAATCTAAAGAAAAAAAAAGGGGAACAAGAGCATTTGGTGATGAAAACAAGTTGTGTTCTTTGGTTCTTCTTGGCCGAATTGAAAGGAGGAAGAAGAGAGTGAAGCCATCGGTCATCTTAGGTCAATATTAAGGTAAGGTGTTCATATTAGTTCTTGAAATTTTAGTTGATCTTGAGTGAGATATCAAGTTATTTTTTTTGTAACCCATGATGAAATTTTGATTTTTGGATTGAGTAAGGTTTTCGACTATGGTAGCTAATAATGGTGAGTTTTGTTGTTTCATGTTAAAGTTAGGTGAATGAGGATAGATGAGTGTTTGAACCATAAAAAGAATTCGGCTACCTTGTTATGAACTAGGGCCGATTGTGAGTTGGTTGTGGTTGAATATTACATGCTTGGTAGAATGGTGGATGAAAGTGCCGAATGTGGTCTTTGGTTTGGCATGAGGTGATAAATAAAGGTTTAAAGGTAGCCTAAGTTAATTGATACTCACTAATGATTTCGAATGGAAGCTTTGTTAAGTGTGAAATGAGTGGCCGAGAGAGAGAACTATAGACTATTGCCGAATGTATGTTGGGTTGATAGAGTCTCCAAATTGATTTTATGTGAGTATGCATGACCGAATATAATCGGCCACATGAGTAAAGAAATGGGTTATTTGATATGTGGTAAAAGTTAAGTGTTAAACGAAATGGAAATGATATCATATTGGAATATGTATACTCGACCACATGAATGAACACATAGATTGGTGTTGCATGTATTCGGTTATAAGTAAGCATATTGGTGGCTTAATCTTGGCTTAGACAATCGGCTAAAAGAGAGTGTGGGTTAATATGTTGAGTTGATTCATGATTTTATATGTATGTGACTTTAATGTCTAATGTATATATATATGGGTTAAGTACCTTGATTTTCTCTTTTCGATGTTCAAATGATTAAATCAATTTATTTGTTAAATTAAGCTCAAGAGCAAAGGGGAACTAAATCCGATAAAGGGAAGGAAAAAAGTGATCGAATAGCCGCCGAAATCGTTCGACCACATCCGAGGTAAGTTTTAAGTGATTAAACGTTGAGTAAATTCAGTCATAATAGGACACAATGAGTTGATTTAATAAGATATGATGTGACCATGATATGTCTTAAACTCAAACGGTAAGTTCATAAGTGTTTGGACTTGGAAATTTAAGAGCAAATTGTAATAATTTGCTTTGGACAGCAGCAGTAACGTGATTTTAGAAAATCACTATAAATTGTTGGTGTGGAATTATAGGCTGAATAAAATATGTAATCAAATCTTATTTAGTCTAGTTTCTTATAAAAGAGACCGTGGAAGCAAAGAAATTTCCTATAAAGAGATATTTAAAGTTGTGTGAGACAGTGTCAGAATGACTCCGAAATCCCCTGTTCTGTTTTTAGAAAATTATTATAAATTGTACAAAAAAGGTTATAAGATAAAATTTATATGCTTAGACTCCTCAATGAGTCTAGTTTCAAATGAAATCAAATACAACACATTTTGAATTCTGTAAAATGAGAAATTTGATTCGTAGTGAAGAGTGGTCAGATTAGTCAAACAGTGAAACAGGGGAAACTTTAAGAAAAATCTGGTATTGATTGGCCAAACCTAAAATTTTGAAAATTTTATGGATGGAAGATATACGAGTCTATATTCAGGGAAAATTAACGGCAAGTGATTTGGAGTTTTGTATCTCCAGTTATAAATAATTTAGTGACTACTGCTCAGGAAAACAGCTCGTAGTGAATATGTGATTTTGTTGTAAACATGGATAAAACTTGTTTTAGTTACTCATAAGCTATTGATTAAACCCATACGTGAATTCTAAATCGTGATATTGTAAAACGATACATGAGCGTTAGATGGATCTTTGATATTAAAATTTGTGAAATTGTAAGTTTATGAGTATTCGAATATGAAATGATAGTATGGCGTGAAATTGAATTATTCATTGGGAAATGATTAATGTAGATTCGGCAAAGACAAAGTGCATACATGATAGTATATGTGATATGTGAAGTATATTTGGATAATTGTGATGTGAAAGTGTATATATGTGATAAGGCCTAATGGCCGATGTGATGAATGTGAAAGTGTATATATGTGATAAGGCCGAATGGCCAATGTGATGAATGTGAAAGTGTATATATATGTGATAAGGCCTAATGGCCGATGTGATGAATGTGAAAGTGTATATGTATGTGATAAGGCCTAATGGCCGATGTGATGAATGTGAAAGTGTATATATGTGATAAGGCCTAATGGCCGATGTGATGAATGTGAAAGTGTATATATGTGATAAGGCCGAATGGCCAATGTGATGAATGTGAAAGTGTATATATGTGTGATAAGGCCTAATGGCCGATGTGATGAATGTAAAACTGTATATATGTGATGAGGCCTAATAGCCGATGTGATGAATGTGAAAGTGTATATATGTGATGAGGCCTAATGGCCGATGTGATGAATGTGAAAGTGTATATATGTGACAGGGCCGAGTGGCCAACGTGATGGATGTGAAAGTGTATAAATGTGATAAGTCCCGAAGGGCAATTGTGTCAGTACTATATCCGGGTTAAAACCCCGCAGGCTTTATGCGAGAGTATTATCCTGATTAATGTCCGTAGGCTTCGTGCTCGTACTATATCCGAGCTTTAAAGACCCAACGGCTAAATGCTAGGATTCAAGTAAGACTTTGATATTGAGTATCTGCATTAAGTTACCATCAAATAAGTATTATGTATTCAATATGTTCAGGTACGTATTACTTACTCATCGGTGGAGTGATTTCGAGGTGAATTATCAGTATCAAAGAGGTAGGTAAATGTGATTAATATTATAACTCCAAATGTGAGAATGTGCTTTGGAAATATTTGACCATCTAGGTCATTATTATTCGAAAGTATATATGTGGCAGCCAAGTGTTGCGTTTAATGATATTATAGATCGAGATGAAGCTCTAGATTAACTTCATCGAACAGTTGAAATGAATGACCAATAATAGTGATTGAGAACACTTTGTCTTGCTTAAAACTTACTAAGCATTAAATGCTTACTCCGTTTCTCTGTTTCTCTATTTTATAGATTTTGGCTCGTCAGCTATCGGACTCGGGATTTTGAAGTCGAAGTCGCCCACACTATCAAAGCCCCCTTTTGGTACAATTTTGGTTGAACTTCGAAATGGCATGTATAGGACTACCCTTTTGTTGTGGGTCATGGACCCTTTGGATTTGTATAATTTTGGATAGCCATGCGAAAATGGCTTATATATGTTTGAGCATAATGTTATACTCATTTGGTATGGATATGCTTAACAAGGATTGGCCATGGGAATGGTTAATCACTATCATTATTTGTGCTATTTATGCTAAAAGGGCTAGTTGAATAATGGAAACCATGAAATAGGTAAAGTCTACCTTAAAGGCAGATGCTGACAGCAGCAGTGATGTAGATTTGGAAAATCACTAAAAATAGTAGGAATGGAATTAAATAGTGAATAAATTATGCAAACAAACCTTGATGAATCTATTTTCATAGGAAAGTAACGAAATGTTCATATGAACAGTATATTATGAGATGCTAAAGTTTTCGTGAGACAGGGCCAGAACGGTTTCTGGATTCCCTGTTCTGACTTTGGAAATTCATTATAAATTAACCAGAGATAATTAGGAGTCATGCCATATATGTATAGATTCCTCTATAAGTCTAGTTTCTATAGAAACAAACGGAATCAGTATTGAAGCTCTGTGCAGGGAGATATCCGAATCGTAATGCATGAAGGTTAGTGTAGTCGCACCCTGTAACAGGGGAGAATTTAACTAATAAAATGTACTAATTGGCCAGACCAAAAATTCTAGAAAAAAGTATGTAGATAGGCATATGAGTATAGTTTCAGGGAAAAGTTGCGAACCTGATTTTCGAGTTGTGAAACTGAAGATATGATTTTTAAGGTGACAGTGACGCAGTTAGCCAACTGCCTGGAAATTTTTAAAATGGACTGCGATAGTAAGCGAATTTAGTCTGTGAACCCCTCGTGTCCGACTCCGGCAACGGTCTCGGGTACGGGATGTTACATTCTAACTGTGCAGGTAATCCCTAAGCTTAGATGGTTTGGAGCTGTGAGGGACTCGGAGATGGCCACACTACTGTTTCTGTTTCTTTTAATTGCAATAAGTAGCCGATTTATTTCTCTATAAGTTTTATCTTATTAATATTATTATTTGGTTTTGGGTTGTAATAAGGCCGTTTTAATTATTTTTCTGGGATTATTTTATTTTATACCCTATATTTTTCTGATAACAATATGAGTTAGACCTAGTGCGCGTTTCCAAAATGATAATTGTTTTCAAAATAACACAATGATACAATTAATCGGTTTATCAAAAATATCTACTTAAATGAATTCCAACTCGTTTTTCTCAAAACCTAACCTAGCACCAAAGTGTGGCAATGGTTGTGGGCATGTCTAGGATTGGATCCAATCAAGAGCTTGGTACTTAAGCAGCCTTCATGGCTCACCTACTCTGTTTCAGATACCTACCTGGTGCACAGCTTCCATTCACTTTATTAACTTAGCAAATACTATCTTTTAAAACACTAAGAAGGACGTTGAAAGAGGCATGGGTTTTCTTAAAAACTTCAATGTGACACATCGGATCCGGCCATAACGTCTGGGCCGGGTTTGGGGTGTTACATTTAGTGGTATCAGAGTCAAGTTGCAAAACTCGGCTGTAGTATGGGTAGCAGAAAATTATTGTTGTTTTTCTTTTTTTGAAATAGGGTTTTGAAAAGGGTTTTTCTAAAATTTTGTTTTGAAATCTCTCAATGAAACTTGACTTGTTTCTAAAAAGATGTTACTGGAGGTGTGGCACACCGAGTCTCCAGCACCAAATTTGTAAGTTCTCTAACTCTATTTACTATTATAGATTGAAATGCAATATTGAGAAACTACTATAGATAGTAGCAAAAAACTGGAACTCTCTAGTTAGAGTAAACTGTAACGCTTGAATTTAGATTTAGTATTTATTTGGTGTGCGTTCTGGAAATGTACTTATGACTCACCAATGCCATGCCTTGGCATGGTCTTACATGGGACCTTTGCCTTATAGTAACTTATCAATGCCATGTCTTGACATGGCCTTACATGATTTCCTTGCCTTAGAAACCTTACCAATTGCCATGCCTTGGCATGGTCTTACATGGTATCCTTAAACCCTAATGTCATGACATTTGTATCCTATACATTCCTAAGGTTCAACCGGGACTTTCTAAAATTACTTCTCTGTCAATTCATGCTTGAGTCTTCTTTTAATAATTTCATAAAATAAATATACGCATGCTGGAAATTAACAAAATTAACATAAAATAATAGAATATTGCATTTATTTACCGCAAACTTACCTCGAAACAAAATACGATCAACTATATCGATTTAGTCCACTATATTTTTCTTTCCCCGATCTAACTCTGGATTTTGTTCTTCTTGATCTATAATAAAAAAATTTAGCTTATTTAATACTCACATTTATTAAAACAGTCCTTGACCCAAACTTTGGCAAAATTATATTTTTGCCCCTAAACTTTTACATATTTACACTTTTCCCCCAAGGCTCGGAATTTAAACTTCATCCTATTTTCTTATGTTTTATGACATGCTAATAATTTTTCCCTTCTATGACAACATCAAATTCTCACTCTAACATGTACTTATGACTATTAGGTATTTTTACCGATTAAGCCTTTTTACTCGTTTTCACTTAAAACCAAGTAGCACAAGTTGTCTAACATAATTTAAGACCTCATATTCTATCATAAAACACCAAAATACACAAATTTCACCTATGGGTATTTTTCCAAATATGAACCCTAGGTTGAATTATTGCTAGAATAAGCTTAATCACGTTACTGGGACTCCAAAAACGTAAAGAACATTAAAAACGGGGCTTGGAATCACTTACTACGGAGCTTGGAAGCTTAGAACAAACCCTAGCTATGGAGAAACCTTGAAATTTTGGCCTAATGAAGAAGATGGACAAAAATTGGCTTTTAATTTTGTTTTTAATTCATTTTAATAACTAAATGACCAAAATGCCCTTAATTAAAAACTATGGTGTTTTATTTTCCTTTAGGTATTTTTGTCCAAACTAGTATAATGGTCTAATTTCCAAGGACCTCCAATTTAAAAACCCATTACTCACAAGTACTTAATACCTTTGTGAACTAGAACACACATTTTACAACTTTTGCAATATAGTCCTAAATATCAAATTGGACCCTCTATCGATAAAATTTCTAAACGAAATTTTCACACAATCATTCAATCATAGAATAGACCTTAAAATGATAATAAAATAAATTTTTCTACCTCGAATTTGTGGTTTCACAACTACTATTCCGTTTAGGCCCTATTTCGGGATGTTACATTTCTCCCCCCTTTAGGGATTTTTGTCCCCAAAAATCTTACCTGTGAAGAGATTTGGGTACTATTTTTGCATAGCCTCTTCGGGATCCCATGTAGCCTCATCTACCCCATGTCTATTCCATAGTACTTTCACAAGTGCAATACTTTTGTTCCTTAATTGCTTTACCTCTCGAGCTAGAATCTTTACCGGTTCTTCACCGTAAGTCATGTCTGGCAGAATCTCAACCTCTGTCTGAGAAATCACATGTGACGGATTTGAATGATAACGACGTACCATAGACACATGAAATACATTATGAATCTTCTCTAACTTAATCGACAAAGCTAACCGATATGCTAATGGTCCGACTCTCTCAATCACTTCAAACGGTCCAATGAAACGTGGACTTAATTTGCCTTTCTTGCCAAATCTGAGAACTTTCTTCCACGGGGATACTTTCAAAAACACTTTGTCACCAACTTGATACTCAATCTCTTTTCTCTTCAAATCTGCATATGACTTTTATCTGTCTGAAGCTGCTTTCAAGCAATCTCTGATGACTTTTACTTTCTCTTCTGTTTCCTTAACTAGATCAACCCCGTAAATCTGATTTTCCTTAAGCTCTTTCCAATACAATGGTGTGCGACATTTACGCCCATACAAAGCTTCATAAGGTGTCATCTTCAAACTCGACTGATAACTATTATTGTAAGAAAACTCTACTAATGGTAAATATTTTTCCCAACTGCCTTGAAATTCCAGTACACAGCATCTAAGCATATCTTCAAGTACCTGAATAACTCTCTCTGACTGACCATCGGTTTGAGGATAGAAAGCTGTACTAAAACTCAACTTTGTGCCCAAAGCCTCCTGTAATTTCTTCCAAAACCGTGAAGTAAATCTTGGATCTCTGTCTGAAATGATCGATAATGGTACCCCGTGTAGTCTGACTATCTCTGAAATATACAACTTGGCCAACTTGTCAAGTGAATAATCCATACGAACTGGGATAAAATGAGCCGACTTCGTTAACTTATCAATCACAACCCATACTGCATCTTTCTTTCTCGTTCTCAACGGCAATCCTGTCACAAAATCCATAGTAACTCGATTCCATTTCCACTCAGGGACTAGCACAGGCTGCAATAAACCTGAAGGTACCTGATGCTCAGCCTTTACCTGCTGACAGATCAAGCATCTAGAAACAAACTCTAAAATTTCCCTTTTCATTCCTACCCACCAGTACATTTTCTTCAAATCATTATACATCTTTGTACTACCTGGATGAATAGACAAAGAACTACTATGTGCTTCCTGTAAGATCTTTCGAATAAAAATTCATCATTCTTCGGTACGCATACTCTGTCTCTGAACATCAAACAACCGTCAAAACTAATCTGAAACTCTGACTCTATATCCAACTCACACTGATCTCTTTTGGCTAATAACTCACTGTCATTTTTCTGAGCTTCACAAATTTCTTCAAGAAACATCGGTTTAGCTCTCAACTCAGATAAGATAAAACCATCATCTGATAAGGCTAGACTAATGTTCAAAGCTCTTAATGCAAACAAAGATTTCCTAGTCAAAGCATCAGCAACAACGTTTGCCTTACCTGGGTAATAATCGATCACTAGCTCATAATCTTTAATTAACTCTAACCATCTTCTTTGCCTTAAATTCAAATCTTTTTGAGTCATCAAATATTTCAAACTTTTGTGATTAGTGAATATGTGGCACTTCTCACCGTACAAATGATATCTCCAAATCTTCCGTGCAAAAACAATGGCAGCTAGCTCTAAATCATGTGTCGGATAGTTCTTCTCATGTGGCTTTAGCTGTCTAGAGGCATAAGCAATTACCTTCCCTTCCTGCATAAGTACACAACAAGTCCATTCATGGACGCATCACTGTAAATCACAAACTCCTTACCTGGTTCTGGTTGTACTAAAACAGGAGCTTTAGTCAACAATGCTTTTAACTTGTCAAAACTCTGTTGACACTTCTCAGTCCATTCAAACTTGACATCCTTTCGCAGTAATCTTGTCAGCGGGGTAGCTATCATGGAAAATCCCTCTAAAAATCATCTATAATATCCGGCAAGACCAAGAAAACTTCTAACTTCTGATACATTTCTAGGAGGCTTCCAATCAAAAATGGCTAAAATCTTGCTCGGATCAACCTTGATACCTTCACCTGAGACAATATGTCAAAGAAAACGAACTTCTCGTAACCAGAACTCACTTTTGCTGAACTTGGCATACAACTGATTATCTCTCAGAATCTGTAAAACTGTTCTCAAATGCTCTGCATGCTCTATCTCATCATGAGAATAAATCAAGATATCATCAATGAAGACAACTACAAACTTATCCAAGTACGGTCTGAAAATTCGGTTCATTAAGTCCATGAAAATGGCAGGAGCATTAGTTAAGCCAAATGGCATCACAAGGAACTCATAATGGCCATACCTAGTCCGGAAAGCAGTCTTCAAGACATCTGACTCTTTAACTTGTAACTGATAGTATCCAGATCTCAAATCTATCTTGGAGAACACAGTGGCTCCCTTCAATTGATCAAACAGATCATCAATTCTAGGCAATGAATACTTGTTCTTTACTGTTACCTTGTTAAGTTGCCGATAATCTATGCACAATCTCATCGATCCATCTTTCTTTTTCACAAATAGCACTGGTGCACCCCATGGTGAACTACTGGGTCTTACAAAGCCTTTATCTGTTAATTCCTGCAACTGAGCTTTCAATTCTTTCAATTCCAACGGAGCCATTCTATAAGGAGCAATAAAAATGGACGTGGTACCTGGAATCAACTCAATACCAAACTCAACTTCTCTAACAAGAGGCAAACTTGGTAGTTCTTCTGGAAACACATCGGGAAACTTACATACCACAGGCACTGATTCAATTTTCAATTCTGGATCTTTAGTGTTCAACACAAAAGCAAGATAAGTTTCATACCCTTTTCTCAAACATTTCTGAGCAGACATAACAGAAATTATGGCGAATGAACTATCTGACTCTTCTGAATTAACCCAAAGAATTTCACCATTTTCACACTTCAACTCAATGAATTTCTTTCCACAATTCACTATCACATCATGTGTAGTCAACCAATCCATACCAAGAATCACATCAAACTCATCAAATGGAAATAGCATGAGATCGGCCGGAAAACAGTAGCCTCTAATCATCAAAGGGCAATTTCTACATACTTTATCTACTAATACATGCTTGCCTAATGGATTCGATACTTTAATCACAAATTCTGTAGATTCTATAAGCATACTCATACTAGGTATCAATTTCATGTAAACATATGAATGGGTTGAACCCGGATCAATCAAAGAATAACTCTAGTATCATGGAGAGAAAATGTACCCGTAATCACATTGGGGGAGGATGCCTCTTCGCAAGCACGGATAGCATAAGTCCTCGCAGGTGCTCTAACATCTAGCCTCACTGCTAAATCTCTAGATGCACTTCTATTATTTGCCCCAGTTCCTAGATTTCTCAGTGGTCTGCCTCTGACAGGAGCTTTTCCTGATCTTACACTCGGTAATGCTTCCCTTTTAATCATCTCGGGACACTCCCGAATAAAATTGTCTGGTGCACCACATCGGAAACAACCTGTCTCAATTGCTCGACACTGACCTGGGTGACGTCGACCACATCAGGGACACTCTGGTCTATCAGGTTGTACACTGCCAACACTTGCAATCGAAGTGGTCTGAGCTTTCGGACTCATAAATCTTCTGCCTCTGTTTCGGCTAGAATATCCAGCTAAAAAATTAGATCTAATGGAGAACTCTCTAGGCCTCTTGGATGTAGACTGAAATGACTTGCTCATTAGTCTTTTCTTCATGTCTTGCATCTCAATTTCAACTTTGCCCTTTCTTTTTAACAGCTCCTCTACCTTACAGGCTCTCTCAACTAGGATAACAAACTCTTTTATTTCTAGGACACCAACAGACAATCAGATATCATCATTAAGCCCATCCTCAAATCTTTTGCACATAATAGCCTCTGTAGACACACACTCTCGAGCATAATTGCTGAATCTAACAAACTCGCGCTCATATTCAGTCACTGTCATATTGCCCTATTTCAACTCTAGAAACTCTTTTCTTTTCTGGTCAACAAACCTCTGACTGATGTACTTTTTATGGAATTCCTCCTGAAAGAAGTCCCAAGTGACTCTCTCTTTCGGTACAACTGATACAAGTGTCTTCCACCAATGGTAGGTCGAATCTCTAAGGAGTGATACAACACATTTCATACATTCCTCAGGTATGCAGGATAACTCATCAAAGACTCTGATAGTATTCTCGAGCCAAAATTCTGCCTTTTCTGCATCATCATCTTTTGTAGCTCAAAACTCTTCGGCTCCTTATTTTCTAATTTTATCAACTGGTGGTTTTTCTCTTATAACCGTACCTATGACTGGGGGATCTACATGGCTGGTCTGATGATCATGAGGGGGTGGAGGTCCAACAGCCGGATTCGTTCGAACGAACTTGGCAAACCATTCATTCATAGCTTGGAAGAAGGCTTCTCGAGCCCCTCCTCCCTGACTAACTGTAACGGGCCTTTCACTACTATTTGGTGGCACCGTCCCTTCTGCGGGAGCGGGCACGTTACTCTCTACATCATCTACACTAGCTTGTTCGGGATCCATAACTATAAAAGAAAACATTTTAAAATTATCAGGAGTCGTCATACTATCAACACATAAGTATGGCATGTATAGCTAGACTTTTACTCGTACTAAAAATTCTAAGAACCGACTAAACCTTTGCTCTGATACCAATAAATGTAATGCCCCAAACCCGAGACCGTCGCCAGAGTCGAGCACAAGGTGTTAACGGACTTAATTCATTAATTAAACAGCTCAAACAATTTATTTTAGAACTTCCAGACAAGCTGGCTAACTGCGTCATAGTCGCTTAAAAATTCATATCTCGAGTTACGAAACTCCAAATCCAATTTTGTAAATGTTTCCTGAAACTAGACTCATATATCTATCAAATAATTTTTTTCTAGAATATTTTGTCAGGCCAACTAGTACAGTTTATTAGTTAAAGTCCCCCCTGTTTCAGGGTTCGACTACTCTGACCCCTGTGTATTACGAATTAAATATCTCCCTGTACAAAGTTTCAATTATTATGCGTTTGTTTCTTATAAAACTAGACTCAATAAGGAATTTGTACATGTAAAGCATGACTTCTAACTATCTTTGTACAATTTTTGGTGAATTTTCAAATTCAGAATAGGGGATTTTGCATTGTTATTCATATTGAGACTGTATCTTGGATTTTGGAATGTATTGAAATGAAAAGGGCATAAAGGAATAACCACTTTGAGCCTAAAAAGCCAACCTTGGTGTTGATCAATAGAAGACAATTTGAATCAATAGAAGACAATTTGAACTTTAGCCTTTTTTTAAAAATTAGTAGCATTATAAGCCAATTTGACCATTTTTTGTTGATTTCCTATGTTTGTACCCAGATCAAAGGATTTACATTGATCTCCTAACTTGAAATGCATTGCACTCAAGCTAGCTTTATCAAAATAAAAATACAAAGACAAGAAGACAAGAAAAAAAGAATGAGAGAATGAATAGTAATTGCTACAAATATCCTGAGATCCTTCTCTACTTTCTCACACAAAAAAAAGAAAAATATATATATCTAATAACTCTTGAAAAGAGTTATATTTTATACCTTTGGACCTAGTTAATTGTCTATACTTAAGTAAATCTAGTTGCATTTTAGGACGTTTCATTAGTATTTTTAGAATTGCATTAGAACTTGGGCTGCTTTTCAATATTAGGTGCTTTTAATTGCACATGGAAGGGTTGTGTTTTGTGGTATTGGCAAGTGCAAGATAAAGAACAAGAAAAAAAAGGAGTAAAGTTTTTCTAGGGCAAAAAAGTGGTCAGATTGCCAGCTCGTATGCGGTGGCAATGCTGGGAAGGTGTCCAGTGAGCATTCAGCGCATATTAGTTTTAGCCCAACTCTACTTGTACTAGATAAATCTACCTAGAAAATAGGAGAAGATAAATCTTGGGTTGTGGGATACCTTGAAAAAGAAAAAAAATTAAAAAGAAGCAAAGGAGGAACCCTAGAGGGCAGAACAGAGATCCTTTTGCGAAATAGAAGGTAGCAGCTTACTAGAGATAGGAAGAGGAAAAATAAAAGCAGCCCCTCTTAGCCATCTCAGGACACTGCGCAACTGGAGTGAGGATTGGACAAGAGAACGTTGTCTTCCCGATGTTCTTCCATTATTTCCAATTTGTTCCTTTGAGAATTACAGTGATAAAAATGATGTTTAAGTTGAATTTTACTTGCCAACCTATGAGTTAAATCTCATAAGGTTGGGGTTACTTTGATTACACATTAACTATCTTTAATGGTTGTAGTTTAAATTTGAATTATTTTATTGTTTCATTCAATTATACTATTCTTTACAATGTATGTGAGCAATCTGTAGACATAGTCAACTGTGCAGCATATCCTTAAATTAATCTAAATTCTAAAAATGTTAGATTAGTTAAACCATGGTTGAATGATATGAGCAAGTACTTGAGAGATACTTGTAGTTAACTCTAGACATAGAGTAACGTTCATATAGAAGGGAACAGTGTAGGGTACCATATTAAAGGCCTAACACATAGGCAAGGTAACTTGAGGTTTCTGCTTTCGTAAGAAGCAGGCCATTTTAGAACTCTTCTAAGCATTAGGTTAAGTATGATTTTGTTAAGGCATTGCTGACAGGAAAAGTAGATTCTTAGTAATCCCGACCTTCCCACTCAACATTGTGTAACCCTTATCTTCTACCATAGTATCTTTGTCATAGCATTCTTAGTCGTTTATTTATTTGTTGCATATTATTCACATAATTATTCTCATAATTTCCATTGTATTCTTACTTTTGCGTTGCCTTAGCATTTTCCAATATAAGTTAGTATACAATTCACACTCATTCTTATTAATTTATTTTTTCACTGCATACTTAACTCTGTTTTGCCATAACATAACATTACTTGCACTTTATTATAATAACTTGACCAATTCTATACCTAATCCGGTCCTTATGGAGACAAACTCCCTCATCACTTTTTTACTTAATCTGATGTGTATACTTGCACAAATCGCATATTATATTCACATGTGATAAGTTTTTGGCGCCGTTGGTGGGGATTGGTAATTTGGTGTAATTTGGTTTGGTTATTTCACTTAATTTCAATAGTTTAGTTAACTTCGTTGAATTTATTTCTCTTTTCTTTTACAGGTTTGCCAGTAGTGTATGAGAAGAAGTATTCTTGCTAACAAAGGGTATTTTTTTTACCCGGAGTGTAACGCCCCGAACCCGAGACCGTCGCCAGAGTCGAGCACGAGGTGTTAACGGACTTAATTCATTAATTAAACAGCTCAAATAATTTATTTTAGAACTTCCAGACAAGCTAGCTAACTGCGTCATAGTCTCTTAAAAACTCATATCTCAAGTTACGAAACTTGAAATCCAATTCTGTAATTTTTTCCTGAAACTAGACTCATATATTTATCAACTAAATTTTTTCTAGAATTTTTTGTTAGGCCAACTAGTACATTTTATTAGTTAAAGTCCCCTCTGTTTCAGGGTTCAACTACTCTGACCCCTGTGTATTACAAATTAAATATCTCAATATACAGAGTTTTATGTTTTTGTTACTCATAAAACTAGACTCAATAAGGAATCTGTACATGTAAATCATGACTTCTAATTATCTTTGTACAATTTTTGGTGAATTTCCAAAGTCAGAACAGGGGATCCAGAAATCACTCTGGCCCTGTTTCAGAAAAATTTAAATATCTCATAAAATATAACTCATATACCTATTTTGTTCCATCCATATTAAAGTAGACTCATCAAGCTTTAATTGTATATCTCATTCACTATCTAAATCCATTTCTACTATTTTTAGTGATTTTCCAAATTCACGTCATTATTGCTGTCCGATACTGTTTTAAAGCTAATTTCACCTTTTTCATGATTTCCATGGAATAACTAGCATTTAGGCATACATAACACCAAACATGTCCTTGATTAGCCATTCCAACAGCTAATCATTATCAAGCATTTACATACCATTCATCAGCCATATCGTAAGATCATACACACAAAATGACTACGATGCTATACATGCCATACTCAAAATAAAACGTCTATGTAACACCCCGAATTTGGGCCTTGAGTGTGGGTCCGTAAGGAGGTTGTATATAGGTATTTAATTCTGCAATGAAATGACACAATTAAATGTCTGCTTTGGTGGTTAATGGCCCTGAGAAGTGTTAGAGAAATCTTGGGTTCAAACTTGGGCTTTAGCAAAAATTTTGGTATTAAGAGAAAAAAAACCTGGATGCTTGGATGAGGGCTTTGAAATTATTGTGTTAAATAAATGACACAAGGAAACTTGTACTCTAGTGGTTGTGGCGTCATTAAGGTTGTATGGGAGCCTGGGTTCAAGCCTTGGCTCTTGCAATTTATTTTGGTTTTTTTAAAGGAACCTGGACTTTGGCCTTTAGACCTTATAATTAATTGGGGATAAAATATGATACAAAAAGCCTAGTGGCTTAGTGGCAAGTAGCGTGTGGAGCATCTGAGGGGAGGCATGGTTTCGAATCCCATGGCAAGCAAGAAGTATTTATTTTGCTAACAGGGGGCGGTAAGAGTTGGTGTTGAATTTAAACTCTAATGTTGAAGGGATTCCACATCGGGAAGCTAACATAAGAGTGGATGCGAAGCTGGCTTTAAATAGAGGCAACCATGAGGAGAGTAAAGGTACCTTTTGTAACACCCCGAACCCGAGACCGTCGCCGGAGTCGAACACGAGGTGTTAACAGACTTCAAACCACTTATTTGACATTTCCCAGACAAGCTGCCAATCTGCGTACTAGTCGCTTTAAAAATCATATCTTGAGTTCTGAAACTCGAAATCCAGTTCCGTAAATTTTCCCTGGAACTAGACTCATATACCTATATGGTATAATTTTTTTAGAATTTTTAGTCAGGCCAATTAGTACAGTTTATTAGTCAAAGTCTCCCATGTTACAGGGATCGACTACACTGACCTTTGCGCATTACGACTTGGATATCTCCCTGCACAGAGCTTCAATACCGATGCCGTTTGTTTCTATAGAAACTAGACTCAGAGAGGAATCTGTAAATATATGGCATGACTTATAATTATCTCTGGTTAATTTATAATGAATTTCCAAAGTCGGAACAGGGAATCCAGAAACTGTTCTGGCCCTGTCTCACGAGAACCTGAATATCTCTTAACATACTGTCCATATGATCATTTCGTTACTTCTATATGAAAATAGACTCATCAAGCTTCGATTACATAATTTATTCATTAATTAATTCCACTCCTACTATTTTTAGTGATTTTTCAATCTCACGTCACTGCTGCTGCCAGCATCTGTTACGAAAGCAACTATGCCTATTTCGTGATTTCTCCTTGATCTAACTAGTAATTCATCATACATATCACCAATTATGATCATGACTAGCCATGCCAAAGGCTAATCATTGTCAAACATCTCCCTACTACACTATTGCCATATCATGAATTTTAACACCAAAAATAATCAACCATGACATATGGCATAAAAAAAGTCGAATTATCAAGACTTACGACCTAACGTTATGAAACCAAACCCAACCGAACATTTATGCCATTTTTGCATGGCTAAAAGTTTACATACCAAAGTTCAAACACAACATAATAGCCTATACATGCCGAAATGTTCTCCTAAGCCGACTAAGAAGAAAGTACCAAAACTTGCTAGCCGGTGTGATGACTCCAATGACGGCCCGATCACGCAAAAAGAGACGAGTCCAAGAAACCTAAAATAGGTGACAAGGAAACACCGAGTGAGTATATAACTCAGTAAGTCATAAGCAATGCACTACCATCCATTAATAACATTATCACAAGAGGAAGCAAAATGGAACGAGGCTAGTTACTTCATCCATACCGAACCATACCATAGTTCCTCAAACCTATCGGTTCAATCTCATACCAAGTCATGCATTCACATTCCATATACTAATCAATAGGATATTCGAGGCATTTTCATACATCATTTTATTTTCGTTACAATCATACAACTAAACGACCTTTCACCTATTCCACGATAAATCTTATGTACGTGACTTCATTTATAATTGTCACATAGGTTCAAACTTACCAAGCTCAACTTCAAATATAAACATAACGCCTATTAGTCACGAACTCAAGGTACTTACCCGATCCGCTGTCCGTGATCGACTCAATAATGTCGCACACTTAGTGTTCATAATGATTCAAAAGTATATATTAAGTCCGCACACTCAGTGCTATATAATCAACTCGCACACTTAGTGCTATATAATCAAACTCTCACACTTAGTGCTACATAATCAAGCTCGCACACTTAGTGCTACATAATCAAACTCGCACACTTAGTGCTGTACAATTTAAACCCGCACACTTAGCGCCAATCTCATGATCATAAATGTTTATACCCGCACTCTTAGTGCCGAGATCAACAACTCAATACATCTCACCTCTTTTCTCTTCATCCAACACTTTCATCACCACATACATACATGTATATATATATATTTATCATTCCATTCAGCATCATTACATAGACGTTATGATCATTTAAATTAATACAAACTATATGCTTAATGACTTACTTTGTGTTGGGTAGGACGGTTCCAACTCGGCTACTCGATGATCTTTTCTTTGCCTTTGCTTGATTCTCCTCCTTTAACTCCTTCAGCTTAATCAATAAATCAACTAGTTTAACCATCTTGCTAAACATTCATAATTCAATTACACATGCATATGTATGTTTGTATATTCGACAACCATCCTCACTAATTACCCATTTAGTCGATTATACACATAATTAAAGGTAACATCACGAATGGGTATACTTATGTATATATACATATATATGTATATATATATACTTCGGAATGGGCATCACAATTAGATTTAACACCACCTTCATACTCAATTAGATGGCCGAATGCATGTATATATGCACAATGTCAACTATAACATCATTTAAACACCTAATTTCATCTCATGAACACTCGACCCATTTTTACCCCATATGGCCGAATGTGTAAGATTACATTCAACACCACCGATGTACTTAGTTAGGTGGCCAAATATACCAAGTTAGACTTGACATTATACGTCACAAGTACTCTAATTTAATTTGTTAATTGCTTGGCCAAGAACTCACAAGTGCCTTATCTACAACCTATTCGGCCTTACTACTTAAACTTAGCCTTTCATACACTTATCTCTATTGTTTTAGAAGGCCGAATCCTTATGTGTTCCAACATCTAGCTTACTCAATTCAACACATCAAAACGACATTTAGGCCGATTTTGCTAGCACACAAGCCTTTGACCGAATGTCCTTGACCTCTAGTCACCTAAATTTTTATTCTTTAAAACTCATCCAACTCATATTTTTCATTGACAACCTCCTTAACTTCAATTTATTCACATCTTTAATCATGCTACATTCGACCATTATTTAACAATAATTCATGTATCCTTTTTATTAAACACTCAAAATCAACCATCTTCATACCTCATCACCAAAGACATCAAAATACCAACCAAGAATGTAACATTCATGGCCGAATATCATCTCCATCAATTAACAAAATTTGAACCATGGCTAGGTAGATTTCAAACTTACAACTTAAAATATACATGAATCTCAAAGAATAATATCAACATACCTCAATCTAGTTACATGCATGGCCAAACTTCTTAGAAACTTTTCCCCTAGGCACCGAATATTCAAGAGCTTCTTAATCAACTTGAAGATGACCAAATGCCTTAACTTCACTTTCTTCTTTTTCTTTCTTTAGGTACGGCAATTGTGATAAGGAAAAGGATGAACACTCCTTCTTCCTCCCTTATTTTATTCATCCTTTTTTTCTTTTTAATTCCCTTCTTTTATTTATTCTAATTTACTTACCAATATTAAATAATAAACAACATAAACTTGGAGGAATGGAACCATGCTTGGCCGGCCACTTATCAAGAATTGGGCACTTTGACATGCAAACCCAAACTTTCCTATTTTAATACTATTTGGTCCTTACTTATTTACCTATCATAATTTTCTAAGTCTCTCAACTAGATCCTTTCAAGCAAAATTCACATTCCTAATACAAAATTAAAACATCAAATTTTATACAAGTACTATCACACATATAAGATATGCAAATAAAATTTTAACTAAATTTTATGACTCGGTTTTGTGGTCCCGAAACCACTTCCCGACTAGGGTCAATTTTGGGCTGTCACACCTTTCTTGGCTGATCCCTTTTGCTAACACCAGTGCTGCAATCACGGCTTTCACGAGCAATTCTCTCCGTACGGTCGGTGCTCCATATCTGTAAAAGAATATACGAGAAGAAGCAGCAACAGAATGTACAGCCAAATGACAGAGGGAAAATGTATTTTTATTTTTTTTATTTCTGTAAATTTGGCTATAAAAAGCCATTATTTGTACCTTAATTTTTTACGCATACATAATATACACGCTCAATATACGCATGCACATTAGATATTCAAAAATCTAGCCCAAAATTTGAAAGGTGAATCCCAGATTTATTCTTTATTTTCTTTGATTGATTCACAAATTTAGCACGAATATATGAGGATGAACTCGGATCGACACCGATGAAAGCCAAACATCTCAAATATGCATAGATGTAGGCGAGGGTCGAGTGGTGTTAAGGTTTTTTTTGGATTTCATTTTCAAAAAGAAAAACATAAGATTTTTGTTTTTTTGAATAAGAAAAAGAGGAAAGGAAGCAGGCTTACCAGATTCCCAAAAGTCTTGGCACCTATGGGTAAGATCCGTCCATTGTCTGTGCTATTAGCCACCAAATTAATGGAGGTTAGTGGCTGCGCAATGGGATAAAGTCTAGCAAAGCAAGGGTTTTGTTTTTCTTACCTGCGTTTTGGAGAAAATAATTGGAAATTGGTATTTTAACATCCAAATCAAAAACGGTGTCGTATGGAGGGGGAGGTCCGCGCCTCAACCCGTTTGGGGACCTGGGTCTGTGTTAAAGCGCCTAAAATGGCATATTTATGTAGCAAGCCCTTCCCAATCACGTTGCATTGCAATTAACTCCTTTTTGCATCTAATTGGTTTTTTTTTTCTTAAAAATCTTCCCTAAAGTTTTGCTTGATGTTGCATTTTAGCCCATGTTTCCATGCAGGTTTCAGGATCGGGGATAATTTCAATCTTAATCCCTGTGAATTCACGCATGTTAAACATGGATCCTTTTATTATTCGAAGCATATTTTAGTTGTAAATTATTCTTTTTACTTTACTTTGATTTTTCATTAAGTAATTTATTAGATTTATGTTATAGTTTTAAATTTGAATTTATTTACTCATATATTCACTCTAAATCAATTTGTTTCCTGTAAAATTAAATATTATTTATTTCCAAATTCTCTTTATAAACATAATTTTATAAATACATATCACTAAATTTATGTGTAAATATAGTTTTACATTTTGTATATAACCTTGTTTTTTTTTAGAAACTTTTGTTACCTATATAACTTATATATTTACTTTGTTTCTTTCTTACATTTTTTACAAATAATTATACCCAATTTTTACTTGTATATACATGTTCCATAAATTTATTCTGTACATTATTTCATCTCCTTGATCTTACTTGAGAGATCTCTGTGTTTATACCGGAATCGTAATTCTGTGATAGAGTTGAAAGCAAGCTTAAGTAAGATCGAGGAGATGAAAGGGAAAATAGAAGAGTTAGAGACGGCCTTGTAGAGTTGTGAAATGAGGATTGAGTTCTTGGAGGCAAATGAGGAGCAATGGAAGAATCAACTTTATTACTCTCAGGACCAAGTTAGAAGCAGGGATTACATCATGGGAGAAGGTGTAACGCAAATTCGAGAAGTAGCTGACTACTTGCAGTCCTTGGTAGTACAGGCAAACGTATTAAGTGTGAAGTACGAGTTGGTGTCAGATAGGGGACAAGAACTAGCTTCATTGCTTAGGAAAATTAAGGCCCTGAGTGTTAGGGTGAAGTCGTATTTGTAACTCAGTTTTATGTAAAGAGTTTTATTTTCTAGTGAAATTTTCTAAAAGGAATTGAATCAGAATTGATGCCTTCTTTGCATTCATGCATTTGCATTACATTACATCATATGTATTAAAGATCATAATAAGATTCTAATTAATTAAAAATTATTTTAGTAATCTAGAAACCAACCAAAACACACCAAATACGCATCCCTACGGTATGAGGAAAAAGACTAAGTCAATGGACAAAAGACTGGAAAAGTTAGAACAAATGCAAAAGGATATGCAAGAGCATATGCAGTCACAGATGCAAGAACAGCTTGTTAAGATGCAGCAAGAGATGAAAGAACAGATGATGGAGACCCAAAAAGAGATGATGAGTCAGTTGTCCCAATTGCTGATGGGAAGAATGGACAAAGGAAAAGGTCCAATGGATAATATGGGAGAAAGTAATGAAAACCCTCAATATCCTCCTGGCTTCACTCCTGTACATATGCAGACGCAACCAGAGATTAATTTGCAGAAGCCATCTGTTACAATCAGGCCTCAGCAGTTTCAAGCCGGGGTTTTGGTTCCAATGAATTTTCAAGCTGGTTCAGGTTATAATCCTGGTAATAACTCACATAATCCAATGGTCCCTGATTTGGATGAAGTTGCAAAAGAAGAAAGAGCAAAGGCAGAATCACAAAGGCAGTTAGAAGAACGGTGCAAATGGCTGGAGGAAAAGGTCAGAGCAATAGAGGGTGGTGATAGACATCCTAGGATTGATGCAAAGGATTTAAGTTTGGTCCCAGACTTAGTACTACCATACAAGTTCAGGATGCCAGAATTTGAGAAATACAATGGAACAAGCTATCCTGAAGCTCATATCATTATGTTTTGCAGAAGGATGACAGGGTATGTTCATAATGATCAATTACTGATTCATTGCTTCCAAGATAGCCTGGTTGGAGTAACTGCTAAATGGTACAATCAGTTGAATCGAAATAGAATTAGTTCATAGAGAGATTTAGCACAGGCGTTCATGAAGCAATACAGTCATGTGACAGATATAATTCCCGATAGAATTACTCTGCAGAATATGGAGAAGAAACCAAACGAAAGTTTTAAGCAGTATGCGCAGAGATGGAGGGAAATGGCCATTCAAGTTCAGCCACCGCTCCTAGAGAAAGAAACTACGATGCTCTTTATTAACACCTTAAAGGCCTCGTTTATAACTCATATGCTAGGAAGTGCCATGAAGAGCTTTGCGGATGTGGTCATGACGGGAGAAATGATTGAGAATGCCATAAGAAATGGAAGGATAGATGCTGGATTAAGTGCTAAAAGGTCTGTGCCATGGAAGAAAGAGAATGAGGTGAATAATGCGAACGTGGGATATTCAAAGTCTATTACTGTGAGTCAACCAAAAGCAACAACTGCTAGTCAGGGTTCATCACGGCAAGAGTCAGGGACCAGGCAGAATAATGAGAAGATTCAATTTACACCAATTCCTATGACATACAAAGAATTATATCAAAGTTTGTTCGATGTATATGTGGTGGCACCTTTTTACTTAAAGCCAATACAGCCTCCGTTCCCTAAATGGTACGATGCTAATGCCTAATGTGAGTATCACACAGGAATTGTGGGTCATTCGATAGAAAATTGCACCACTTTTAAGAAGGTGGTTGAGAGATTTATCCAGATAGGTATCGTGAAATTTGATAATGCGCCCAGTGCTGAAAATCCACTGCCTAATCATACTGATGGCGGGGTAAATGCAATAGATGAAGGTATTGGAAAAAAGACCAAGAGGGATGTTTCAGAAGTAAAGACTCCTTTGAAACGAGTTTGGAAAGAGATGGCAAGAAGGGGATTAGTTACTTCAAGCACAGAAGGAAATGATAATGGGATGGAGAATTATTGTGATTACCATCACAAAGAGGGATACAGAATTCAGGAATGTGACGAATTCAGAGCTGTTATTCAGGGCCTGATAGACAACAAGGAAATGGAGTTTTATGAGGAGGTCAATGAGGAAGAGTATATATGTGCGTCAGAGTCCACATCAAGACCAAAAACCAATTATCTTGTGGTTATTATCTCATGTCCTAAGAATGAAGCAGGAGTTCAAATGGCGCCAAAGATTATAATTCAGAAGCCAGCAGTTTTTTCTTACAAGGATAATAAACATGTCCTATGGAACTATGACTGTAATGTGACAATCTCGGGAAAGGAGAATTTAGCTAGCCTGTTAAAGGAGGATCAAAATGTAGGGTCTCATACACGCAGTGGAAGGCGATATGATACCTGAACAGAACCAGTGAAAGAAAGAGAGGTGTTGGTTGAGCAAAAGAAAGGAAAAGCAGTTGAACTTGATGTACCTGTTAATGAACCAGTGAAAGAAGAGGAAGCTAAGGAATTCTTGAAATTTCTAAAACATAGCGAGTACAGTGTAGTGGAACAGTTGCGTAAACAGCTAGCCCGTATTTCTATATTGACCCTACTTCTGAGTTCAGAGGTGCATCGGAGTGCATTGATGAAGGTGCTAAATGAAACCTATATAACCAACGATATCTCCGTTAATAAGTTGGATCGGTTGGTTAACAACATAAGTGCAAACAACTTTATCTTTTTCAATGATGATAAGATTCCGCCAGGAGGGATGGGATCTACTAAAGCTTTGCATATAACTACCAGATGTAAAGGATACACATTGCCAGGGGTATTGGTAGATAACGGTTCAGCATTGAATGTGCTGCCTCTGTCCACACTAAACAAGTTACCTATGGATAGCTCTCATATGAAGGGATGTCAGAACATAGTTCGAGCATTTGATGGCACGGAGAGGAGAGTCATGGGGAGAATAGAAGTACCCTTATTGATTGGACCAACCACGTATGAGGTAGATTTTCTAGTAATGGATATTAAGCCCTCTTACAATTGCCTGTTGGGAAGGCCTTGGATACACTCGGCAGGGGCAGTACCTTCATCGTTACATCAAAAGCTGAAGCTGGTGTCAGAAGGGCGATTGGTAACGATAAATGCTGAAGAAGATATTATCGCGACCGTGAGTAGTGATGCACTGTATGTAGAAACAAATGAGGAAGCCATTGAGTGCTCTTTTCGGTCTTTGGAGTTTGTGAATGCAACATTCATTACTGAGGGAAGTAGAATTCTGGAGCTAAAAATATCTAAAACCACGATGATGGGTTCACAATTGATGATAGGCCGGGGAGCTGTACTAGGAAAGGGACTTGGAAGATGCCTTCAAGGAAGAATTGCAATTCCAATGCTGAAAGACAAATAGGATCGCTTTGGTTTGGGGTTCAGGCCAGATGCAAGACAAAAGAAAAAGGAACTAGAAATAAGACAAGAAAGAAGAAGAGCACGAGTGAGTGGTGGGGAAATCAAGTGGGAGCCCATGATAATTCCTCATATCTCCAAGACTTTTGTATCAGGGGGCATTATTTATCCTGAACAGGGTATGTTGGGGAAAGAAAGCATGGAAGAAGCATTGGAAAACATGTACATTAATGCTATTTTTGAAGAGATAATTGAAGAGGGGATTTCGTCAAATATTCGTCCATATGAGCCTGGAAGTGTTCTAGACAATTGGACTGCGGAGGATCTCCCTATAGTTTTTAGAGCTCATTCAGAGTAATGTTCAAAACAAACTTATTTTTTTAGGCCTAGAAACAATAAAGATTTCTTTATGGAATAGGCTCATGTTTAAACATCATTATTTCAATGAAGTACATTTTTTGCTATCATTTTGAGTAAATATTATTCTTTTTACAAGCAATTGTGTTATTCTTTTTGTCTAAATAATTATCTTGATTCTTTCTTCAATCATTCTTTTATTCATAAACATATCATACAAAGCAATAATTACCAAATTCATTCATTCTTTGTATATTCTTGTACTTATAATAGGTCCCTGGATATTAATATCATGAGTGACGCTGTTACTAACTCAGAATCACTATTTGAGCAAGACATGTGTTTAGAGGGATCAGGAATTTAAAGATGTTTTTGCATGGTCATACCGGGGTATGCCCGGTTTAAGTCATGATATTGCAGTACATTGCCTTCCTATAAGAGAAGATTGCAAGCCAGTACAGCAGAAGCTTCGACGAATGAGGCTAGATATTGTCTTAAAGATCAAGGAAGAAGTTAAAAAGCAGTTTGATGCGGGATTCCTTCAGGTGATCAAATACTCAGAATGGGTAGCTAATGTGGTGCCAGTTCCCAAGAAAGACGGCAAGGTCCGAATGTGTGTGGATTATAGAGATCTAAATAAAGTGAGCCCAAAGGACAACTTCCCTTTACCTCACATTGATACACTAGAGGATAATACGGCTGGTTACTTATTGTTTTCCTTCATGGATGGTTTCTCGTGGTATAATCAGATCAAGATGCATCCTGAGGACATGGGAAAGACTACTTTTATAACCTTGTGGGGTACGTTTTGTTACAAGGTGATGCGATTTGGATTGAAGAATACTGGAGCGACATATCAGAGAGCTATGGTAACTTTATTCCATGATATGATGCACAAAGAAATTGAAGTGTATGTTGACGATATGATAGCCAAATCTCGAACTGAAAGGGAACATATTGAAGTTTTAAGAAAGTTGTTCATGAGATTGAGAAAGTTTCAGTTAAAGCTTAATCCCACTAAGTGTACTTTTGGGGCAAGATCCGGAAAGCTATTGGGCTTTGTGGTCAGTGAGAAGGGAATTGAGATTGATTCGGATAAGGTTCGGGCTATACTGGAGTTGTCTCCACTACGTACCCAAAAAGAACTTCGGGGTTTCCTTGAAAGATTAAATTACATCGCGCGGTTTATTTCTCAATTAACGGAGAAGTGTGACCCTATATTCTGTCTTCTTTAAAAGTATAACCCAGGTGAATGGCATGGTGAATGTCAAAAGGCTTTTGATAAAGTTAAAAAGTATTTGTCAAGTCCTCCAGTGTTATCACCCCCAAGTTCAGACAGGCCATTGATATTGTATTTGACCGTGTTTGGTAATTCAATGGGATGTGTGCTTGGTCAACATGACGAATCGGGAAGAAATGAAAAGGCGATATATTACCTCAGTAAGAAATTCACTGAGTGTGAGTTGAGATATTCGCCAATTGAAAATTTGTGTTGCGCTTTGGTTTGGACAGCACGAAGATTGAAGCAATATATGTTGTATCATACAACCTGGCTAATCTCAAAGTTGGATCCTTTAAAGTATATGATGGAATCAAATGCCTTGAACAGAAGGATGGCTAGGTGGAAAATTTTACTTTCTGAATTTGACATAATTTACATGAGTCAAAAAGCTGTAAAGGGGAGTGCAATAGCAGATTTTCTGGCCAGCCGAGCTTTAGAAGATTATGAGCTCTTGAATTTTGACTTCCCCAATGAAGAGATAGTGTATGTAGCAGCTGCTGAAGAAGACAATACAAAAGGTCACTGTTGGAAATTGAATTTTGATGGAGCATCAAATGCTGTGGGTAATAGAGTTGGGGCAGTTCTAGTATCCCCAGATGGAGATCATTATCCATTCACATGTAAATTGGATTTTGATTGTACGAATAATATGGCAGAATATGAAACATGTATCATGGGGCTCAGAGCAGCAATAGAATGCAAGATCAAATCATTGGAAGTATATGGTGATTCTGCATTGGTGATTTATCAACTTTGAGGTGAATGGGAAACAAGAAATGCCAAGCTAATCAATTATAGAAGGCTGGTGTTGGGGGTTAGTTGAAGATTTTGATGATATTACTTTCAGTTATCTCCCGCGTGATGAAAACCAAATGGAAAATGCTTTGGCTACTTTGGCTTCCATGATCAAAGTAAGCAGACAAGAGGATGTGAAGCCCATTTGGATGAGTATTTATGAGGCCCCGTCTTATTGTTATAATATAGAGGAAGAAGAAAGAGATGATCATCCTTGGTATCAGGATATATTACGGTATGTGAGAAATCGTGAGTATCCGGATCAAGCCACGATAATGACAAAAGAACGTTGAGAAGGCTCGCTTGCGATTATGTTTTAGATGGAAAGATCTTGTACAAAAGAAGGAAAGATCAGGTACTTTTGAGATGCGTGGATGCCGTGGAGTCCAAGAAAATCTTGGAAGAAGTGCACGAAGGTGTATGTGGAACGCATGCCAATAGGTTCACAATGGCCAAACAAATTATGCGGTTTGGTTATTATTGGTCAACCATGGAAGGAGACTGCATCAATTATGCTAAGAAATGTCACAAATTTCAAATTTATGGTGATAAGATTCATGTACCTCCTTCGCCATTGCATGTTATGACTTCTCCATGGCCATTTTTCATGTGGGGCATGGATGTCATAGGGCCAATTTCACCTAAGGCTTCAAATGGGCATCGTTTCATTTTTGTAGTCATTGATTATTTTACCAAGTGGGTGGAAGCTGCTTCGTACGCCAACGTAACTAAATCGGCAGTTAGTAGATTCTTAAAGAAGGAAATTATATGTCGATATGGAATGCCTGAGAAGATCATATCTGATAATGCGCTGAATTTGAACAATAGTACAATAGCAGAGGTCTGCAGTCAGTTTAAAATCAGACATCATAACTCGTCACCATATCGTTCGAAGATGAATGGGGCAGTGGAAGCAGCTAACAAAAATATCAAGAAGATTGTGGGGAAAATGACTGAAACTTACAACGATTGGCATGAAAAGTTGCCATTTGCTCTTTATGCTTATCAAACATCTGTCAGAACTTCTACTGGGGCAACACCGTTCTCATTGGTCTATGGAATGAAAGCAGTTTTGCCCATTGAAGTGGAAATACCTTCTCTTCGAGCTTTGTCAGAATTAAAGTTAGATGAAGCAGAATGGATACAGTCTCGTTATGATCAGTTGAACTTGATTGAGGAAAAGAGGCTAAAGGCTATTCAGCATGGAAAGATGTATCAAAAAAGAATGATGCGGGCTTATGAAAAAAGGTTCGCCCAAGAGAGTTTCATGAGGGAGATTTAGTTTTGAAGAAGATTCTTCCCATACAAAAAGATTTCAGAGGTAAATGGATGCCGAATTGGGAGGGGCCCTATGTGGTGAAGAAAGCTTTCTCTGGTGGTGCATTAATACTGGCCGAAATGGATGGAAAAAATTTATCTAATCTAGTGAAATCGGATGCAGTCAAAAAGTACTACACTTGACAAGGGAGGGAAGCCAAAGTGAAAACCCGCAAAGGGCGCTTTGAGACTTTAAAAAAAAGGTCAAAGTGAAAATCCGCAAAGGGCACTTTGATACTCAAATAAAAATGGAAAGGGCCAAAGTGAAAACTTGCAAAGGGCGCTTTGAGACCCAATAATAAAAAAGAAAGAAAAAGAGAAAAATGAGAGGCCAAGGTGAAAACCCGCAAAAGGCGCCTTGTGACCAAAGGGGATTTGAGTTGAAAACCCGAAAAGGGTGGCTCAAATATGGATCCAAAGTGAGGAGGCTGTGATCTTGATATACTTGAATTAACCATGAAGGGAATATGTTGCATCTTGGGGCATTGACAAAGTGCTTCTGATCTCCTAAACACATGTTGAGTTTGAATTGGTTTTCAAGAAGTTTGTACGGAGAAGCTCAGGTTGCGATAACAAGGGTACCTAGTCTTCATTTTCAGTAAATTGGTTATCTTTATCCTTTCTTTTTCAAGATATACATTCCTAAATTAATGGCCATTGTTGTTCTTTTGATAATTTAATTTAAATTCAAGGCTAATTTCCATTCTTGTTCATTATCACGATTTGATTGCAAGCATGTTGCATTGACATAATGATGAATGAACTAGTGATGTTTTTACAATAGAAGTTTTGCATATTATTCTAGGAGTTTCTAGATAATGCAAGAAGCTGAAGTGAGATAATTGTTTAGAATACGCTCAAGTTCAAGGATATATTTGGATAAATCGCCTTTTTTAGATCTCTGTCCAAATGATAATGGAGCAAACAGGCAGGATATAGTATTGATGATGCAATTTTATTCTCGAGAAAAAGGAAATGACGTTCATAGAAAGAGCAGAAATGCACATTTGGCTATAGCACCTGAGAAGTGAGGTAGCAGATTAAACAAAGGAAAATTCAACTATGAGTTACAATGTTTTGTCTCAAAAGGAGTAGTAGAGAGGACGTTGGCATTATAGCGGGGCAAGCTCGCCAGACGAGATAGGTTGTTTCTTTGGGATACTCCTTCAAGATGATAGTTGAGCAAATGCGTCAGTAACAACATATTAATGAGCAACGAGTGACGATACCTTAATTTGTTAAAATGGAATCATCCTTATTTTTGCATATATTATTCATAACACATTTAGGAGCATTGGGTCATTTCGATCATAGCATCCTAATTACTTGGCATAAGCATGTGCATATAAAATGGAGTCTACAGGATAGGTCCCCCAGAGGGCAATGTAGCAACATTGGTCAAGATTGAAGATCTTATCTCCCTGAAGTTGCAGTGGAATAGATCTTTACAGATGGTGAATCTTATCTCCATGTATCAGCAATGGAGCAGATTTTACCACCAAGCCTTATCTCTCTGAGGTAGCAAGAGAGCAAGTTGAAGAATGAGTCTTATCTTTCTGAGGTAGCAAGGAAGTAAACTGAGAATTGAAGATTTTATCTCCTTGAAGTTGCAGCAGAGCAGATCTTCGCAGATGGTAAATCTTATCTCCATGAATCAGTAATGGAGAAGATTTTACCACCAAGCCTTATCTCTCTGAAGTAGCAAGAGAGTAGGTTGAAGAATGAGTCTTATCTTCCTGAGGTAGTAAGGAAACAGACTGAGAATTGAAGATTTTATCTCCCTGAAGTTGCAGCGGAGCAAATCTTCACAGATGGTGAATCTTATCTTCATGAATTAGTAATGGAGCAGATTTTACCACCAAGCCTTATCTCTTTGAGGTAGCAAGAGAGCAGGTTGAAGAATGAGTCTTATCTTCCTGAGGTAGCAAGGAAGCAGACTGAGAATTGAAGATTTTATCTCCTTGAAGTTACAGCAGAGCAGATCTTCGTAGATGGTGAATCTTATCTCCATGAATCAGTAATGGAGCAGATTTTACCACCAAGCCTTATCTCTCTGAGGTACCAAGAGAGCAGGTTTATGAATGAGTCTTATCTTCCTGAGGTAGTAAGGAAGCAGACTAAAAATTAAAGATCTTATCTCCCTGAGATTGCAGTAGAGCAGATCTTCGCAGATGGTGAATCTTATTTCCATGTATCAGGCAATAGAGTAGATTTTACCACCAAGCCTTATCTCTCTGAGGTAGCAAGAGAGCATGTTTATGAATGAGTCTTATCTTCCTAAGGTAGCAAGGAAGCAGACTGAGAATTAAAGATCTTATCTCCCTAAGATTACAGCGGAGCAGATCTTCACAGATGGCTAATCTTATCTCCATGTATTGGCTAGGAAGTAGATTTAAGCCTTAAGCCTCATCTCTCTGAAGTAACAAGAGAGTAGGTTGAAGGAGTCTGATCTTCCTGAGGTAGCAAGGAAGCAAATTGAGAATTGAAGTTTTATCTCCCTGAAGTCGCAGCGGAGTAGATCTTCACAGGTGGTGAATCTTAAATCCATGTATTGGCAATGGAGCAGATTTTACGTCCAGCCTCATCTCTCTGAGGTAACAAGGGAGCAGGTTGAAGAATGAGTCTTCCTGAGGTAGCAAGAAAGCAGACTGAGGGTTGAGGATCTTATCTCCCCAAAGTGGCAGTGGAACAGATTGAAAATGGTGAATTTTATCTCCATGTATCGACAATAGAGCAGATTTAATTTAATCTTCCTAAAAGTGTTTGGAAAAGAGAAGCGCCAAAAAGCTAAAATTCAACAAGACCAAGCAAAATCGGTTCTTTTAAAGTCTTTGCTCTATTCCCGTTACACGTCAATAAGCAAAGAGGGGCTGCTGTAGTCAACCAATTTTTCCCGGGCCTTTATTTTATTTACACACTCTCAATAAATAAATAGCCAGTCAAATAAACCTAAATAAAGTCCAAATTGTCCATTTACAACCTTTAATAAACACTAACCCAAAATAATAATAAAAAAACAAATCTGGTCTAATGCCCGAATAGCCCAAACATATACAGATGCCCAAAGACCAAATCCTTAAGCCCGATTTGCAAAAAGGGCCCAAACTCGAAAGAACCAAAAAGGGGAATCTTAGCAGCCGAAAGCACTAGGGGTTTCTAGAACACACCAGTGCTGCAATCACGGCTTTCACGAGCAATTCTCTCCGTACGGGCGTTGCTCCATATCTGCAAAAGAATATACGAGAAGAAGCAGCAACAGAATGTACAGCCAAATGACAGAGGGAAAATGTATTTTTTTTTATTTCTATAAATTTGGCTATAAAAAGCTATTATTTGTACCTTGATTTTTTACGCATACAGAATATACACGCTCAATATACGCATACACATTAGATATTCAAAAATCTAACCCAAAATTTGAAAGGTGAATCCCAGATTTATTCTTTATTTTTTTGATTGATTCGTAAATTTAGCACGAATATATGAGGATGAACTCGGATCGACACCGATGAAAGCCAAACATCTCAAATATGCATAGATGTAGGCGAGGGTCGAGTGGTGTTAAGGTTTTTTTTGGATTTCATTTTCAAAAAGAAAAACATAAGATTTTTGTTTTTTTGAAAAAGAAAAAGAGGAAAGGAAGCAGGCTTACCAGATTCCCAAAAGTCTTGGCATCCATGGGTAAGATCCGTCCATTGTCTGTGCTATTAGCCACCAAATTAATGGAGGTTAGTGGCTGCGCAATGGGATAAAGTCTAGCAAAGCAAGGGTTTTGTTTTTCTTACCTGCGTTTTGGAGAAAATAATTGGAATTTAACATCCAAATAAAAAACGGTGCCGTATGAGAGGCGGAGGGTCTTCGCCTCAACCCGTTTGGGGACCCGGGTCTGTGCTGAAGCGCCTAAAATGGCATATTTATGTAGCAAGCCCTTCCCAATCACGCTGCATTGCGATTAACTCCTTTTTGCATCTAATTGGTTTTGTTTTCTTAAAAATCTTCCCTAAAGTTTTGCTTGATGTTGCATTTTAGCCCATGTTTCCATGCAGGTTTCAGGATCGGGGATACTTTCAATCTTAATCCTTGTGAATTCACGCATGTTAAACATGGATTCTTTTATTATTCGAAGCATATTTTAGTTGTAAATTATTCTTTTTACTTTACTTTGATTTTTCATTAAGTAATTTATTAGATTTATGTTATAGTTTTAAATTTGAATTTATTTACTCATATATTTTGAGTTGCTTTATTAATATGTAAATATTTATTTTTTTGTTTTTTTTGTTTTTTTTTCATTTATATTATTTGCAATGTTAATATTAATTGTATCATTTGTATTGTTGGTTACTTATTTCTTGTAATTTGGATAATTGAAGTTCCACATGTTGCATACTATTCTATGTAGTGTTTTATGCGTTATTATACATGTATATACCTCATAATAATCGGTTTTATTCCATGAACATTATTAACATTAAATTATTATATACTTTTAACTATTTTTTATTTATTCACCTATTAATGTTATATATGTATTTGTTTTTTTTTTTAAAATGAAATCGCATGTTGTATACATTAGTTAAATTTTAACTATACATATACAAAAATTATTGGTATATATGATTTACATACATTTTTAAATATTAGTATTTTTATACATATAATTTCTTTTAGATTTATTCACATATCTTTCTTATTCAAAAAGAAAATCCCACATATTTTGTGTATTATTTAAGTTATTATTGAACATATATTTAGAACTTATATTTAATTTGCATTCATTATTAAAGCCAAGATATTCTTATACATATATATTTTTTAAATAAACTTGTATAATTGTGTTTCTAAAATTATTACGTATATAAGTTATGGTTAATCTTATAATTCATATTTTAATTAAATAACATTTTGACATACACTTATTTCTAACATTTCTTCATATGTATATAGCCCATATTAAATTATTTTTACTATAGTACATGTTAATATTTTCGCATAACTTTATGTAAACATTTCGCTATGCATATATCCTATTTCAAAGTTATTTATGTGTATAATATACTACTTTAAAGAACCATGTTTTAAATCATATTTATTGTATACACTCTCATATTTCATTATCCTTATACGTATTATATATATGTTCCGTCACTCTAAATCAATTTGTTCCTGTAAAATTAAATATTATTTATTTCCAAATTCTCTTTATAAACATAATTTTATAAATACATATCACTAAATTTATGTGTAAATATAGTTTTACATTTTGTATATAACCTTGTTTTTTTTAGAAACTTTTGTTACCTATATAACTTATATATTTACTTTGTTTCTTTCTTACATTTTTTACAAATAATTATACCCAATTTTTACTTGTATATACATGTTTCATAAATTTATTATGTACATTATTTTATATCATGTATGGTCATTCCTTCATATTAATACATTATTTAAGTTATCATGCGAATTATCAATTTCCGAATGAATTTGTGTTTTAAATATTTCATATATAATTTGATTTGAACTTTGTATTTTTATCATAATTATTTTCAATAAACATGTTTTTAAGTAAATTTCTAAATTTCAGTTATTCAAAAAATTCTGAAATAAGGCAATATCTAATATTTAGGGAATTCGGAAAATCGTGCTCAATCGTACTGGGCATGACTTTTCCGAAGAACCAAATATTTGGATAACCCTTTTACAATTTCAATGTATGGTTTTTTTTTCAAAAGTCGAAAATCGATCGCATCTTAAAGGTATAAGGGATCGTATCCAATCGTACTAGGTATGAAACCACATATCTTTGGAACAAGAGATTTTTTACCACTAATTTGAGCTATTCAAACATTTTTTATACTTCGGAAAATCTTTTCTTTTAAAACTTTTGATATAAGGACAGCATCACATCAATTTGGTACCAGTTTTTGGGCATAATGAGGGTGCTAACCCTTCATCATGTGTAACCGACTCCCGAACCCGCTTCTTTTTATTTTTACCTAAACCAAATTTATTTTTCATTTAATAAAGCGTTTTAATAGGTGGTCCAATCACACCTAAATCAAGAGATTGGTGGCGACTCCACATTTTCGTTTTCAAAAGTCGATTCCCATTATTTTCAAAATAAAAAAGGGTTTCGACAAGTTTTAGCCCAACTCTACTTGTACCAGATAAATCTACCTAGAAAATAGGAAAAGATAAATCTTGGGTTCTGCAATACCTTGAAAAAGAAAAAAAACAATTTAAAAAGAAGCAAAGGAGGAAACCTTAGAGGGCGAAACAGCGAGTGGAGATCCTTTGGCGAAATAGAAGGTAGCAGCTTACTAGAGATAGGAAGAGGAAAAATAAAAGCAACCCCTCTTAGCCACCTCAGGACATTGTGCAACTGGAGTGAGGATTGGACAAGAGAACGTTGTCTTCTCGATGTTCTTCCATTATTTCCAATTTGTTCCTTTGAGAATTATAGTGATGAAAATGATGTTTAAGTTGAATTTTACTTGCCAACCTATGAGTTAAATCTCATAAGTTTGGGGTTACTTTGATTACACATTAACTATCTTTAATGGTTGTAGTTTAAATTTGAATTATTTTATTGTTTCATTCAATTATACTATTCTTTACAATGTATGTGAGCAATTTGTAGACATAGTCAACTGTGCAGCATATCCTAAATTTAATCTAAATTCTAAAAATGTTAAATTAGTTAAACCATGGTTGAATGATATGAACAAGTACTTGAGAGATACTTGTAGTTAACTCTAGACATAGAGCAACGTTCATACAGAAGGGAACAGTGTAGGGTACCATATTAAAGGCCTAACACATAGGCAAGGTAACTTGAGGTTTCTGCTTTCGTAAGAAGCAGGCCATTTTAGAACTCTTCTAAGCATTAGGTTAAGTATGATTTTGTTAAGGCATTGCTGACAGGAAAAGTAGATTCTTAGTAATCCCGACCTTCCCACTCAACATTGCGTAACCCTTATCTTTTGCCATAGTATCTTTGTCATAGCATTCTTAGTCGTTTATTTATTTGTTGCATATTATTCACATAATTATTCTCATAATTTCCATTGTATTCTTACTTTTGCGTTGCCTTAGCACTTTCCAATATAAGTTAGTATACAGTTCACACTCATTCTTATTAATTTATTTTATCACTGCATACTTAACTCTGTTTTGCCATAACATTACTTGCACTTTATTATAATAACTTGACCAATTCTATACCTAATCCGGTCCTTATGGAGACAAACTCAACCATCACTTTTTTACTTAATCTGATGTGTATACTTGCACAAATCGCATATTATATTCACATGTGATAAGTTTTTGGCGCCGTTGTTGGGGATCGGTAATTTGGTGTGATTTGGTTTGGTTATTTCACTTAATTTCAATAGTTTAGTTAACTTCGTTGAATTTATTTCTCTTTTCTTTTACAGGTTTGCCAGTAGTGTATGAGAAGAGGTATTCTTGCTAACAAAGGGTATTTTTTTTACCCAGAGTGTAATGCCCCGAACCCGAGACCGTCGCCAGAGTCGAGCACGAGGTGTTAACGGACTTAATTCATTAATTAAACAGCTTAAATAATTTATTTTAGAACTTCCAGACAAGCTGGCTAACTACGTCATAGTCGCTTAAAAATTCATATCTTGAGTTACGAAACTCGAAATCCAATTCCGTGAATTTTTCCTGAAACTAGACTCATATATCTATCAACTAAATTTTTTCTAGAATTTTTTTTCAGGCCAACTAGTACAGTTTATTAGTTAAATTCCCCCCTGTTTTAGGGTTCAACTACTCTAAACCCTGTGTATTACGAATTAAACATCTCTCTGTACAGAGTTTCAATTATTATGTGTTTGTTTCTCATAAAACTAGACTCAATAAGGAATTTGTACATGTAAAGAATGACTTCTAATTATCTTTGTACAATTTTTGGTGAATTTCCAAAGTCAGAACAGGGGATCTAGAAATCACTCTGGCCCTGTTTTACAAAAATTTAAATATCTCATAAAATATAACTCATATACCTGTTTTGTTCCATCCATATGAAAGTAGGCTCATCAAGCTTTAATTCTATATCTCATTCACTATCTAAATCCATTTCTACTATTTTAGTGATTTTCCAAATTCACATCATTATTGCTGTCCGATGCTGTTTTAAAGCTAATTTCAACTTTTTCATGATTTCCATGGAATAACTAGCATTTAGGCATACATAACACCAAACATGTCCTTGATTAGCCATTTCAACAGCTAATCATTATCAAGCATTTACATACCATTCATCAGCCATATCATAAGATCATACACACAAAATGGCTACAATGCTATACATGCCATACTCAAAATAAAACGTCTAGCTATACTAAAATAATCCTCGTGATAATGTGCTCGGACCTCCAACGTACTTTATGATCCCCGAGTTAGCTTGACAAAACTATAAAAAGAAGGAAAATAAAGGGGGTAAGCATTAAGCTTAGTAAGTTTGTATGCAAATAAATAACAACATTCATAAGAATTATCTTACTACTTGGCATGATACTACTTAATGCAACTTCATTAATTGTCATAGACATATTTTAAACTTCTTCACTTACTCACTTACTTAAATACTTACTTACTTAATCAAATTTATTAATACATTTTACTTACCTTTTTCCTTATCAAGCATACATGAACATTATGTACTTACCTTTGCTCTTCTAGCATGAACTTGTCTTACCTTTTTAGTATAACTCGTCTTACCTTACCTTACCTTGATATTCTCTTTAAATTTTCCCATTGAACCACTTGGAATACTAAGGATACACGGGTACCTTACCATTGCCATGACTTTTCATGGTCTTACGTGGTATCCTTTTGAAACTTACCATTGCCATGTCTTGACATGGTCTTATATGGTATCCTTGCCTTATGAACTCACCAATGCCATGCCTTGGCATGGTCTTACATGGGACATTTGCCTTATAGTAACTTATCAATGCCATGTCTTGACATGGTCTTACATGATTTCCTTGCCTTAGAAACCTTACCAATTGCCATGCCTTGGCATGGTCTTACATGGTATCCTTAAACCCTAATGTCATGACATTTGTATCCTACACATTCCTAAGGTTCAACCGGGACTTTCGGAAATTACTTCTCCGTCAATTCATGCTTGAGTCTTCTTTGAATAATTTCATAAAATAAATATACACATGCTGGAAATTAACAAAATTAACATAAAATAATAGAATATTGCATTTATTTACCGAAAACTTACCTCGAAACAAAATACGATCAACTATATCGATTTAGTCCACTATCTTTTTCTTTCCCCGGTCTAACTCCAGATTTTGTTCTTCTTGATCTATAATAAAAAAAATTTAGCTTATTTAATGTTCACATTTATTAAAACAGTCCTTGACCCAAATTTTGGCAAAATTACATTTTTGCCTCTAAACTTTTACATATTTACACTTTTTCCCCAAGGCTCGGAATTTAAACTTCATCCTATTTTCTTATGTTTTATGACATGCTGATCATTTTTCCCTTCTATGACAACATCAAATTCTCACTCTAACATGTACTTATGACTATTAAGTATTTTTACCGATTAAGCCCTTTTACTCGTTTTCACTTAAAACCAAGCAGCACAAGTTGTCTAACATAATTTAAGACCTCATATTCTATCATAAAACACCAAAATACAAAAATTTCACCTATGGGTATTTTTCCAAATATGAACTCTAGGTTGAATTATTGTTAGAATAAGCTTAATCAAGTTACCGGGACTCCAAAAACGTAAAGAACATTAAAACGGGGCTTGGAATCACTTACTATGGAGCTTGGAAGCTTGGAACAAACCCTAGCTATGGAGAAACCTCAAAATTTTGGCCTAATGAAGAAGATGGACAAAAATTGGCTTTTAATTTTGTTTTTAATTCATTTTAATAACTAAATGACCAAAACGCCCTTAATTAAAAACTATGGTGTTTTATTTTCCTTTAGGTATTTTTGTCCAAACTAGTATAATGGTCTAATTACTATCCAAGGACCTCCACTTTAAAAACCCATTACTCACAAGTATTTAATACCTTTGTGAACTAGAACACACATTTTACAACTTTTGCAATATAGTCCTAAATATCAAATTGGACCCTCTATCGATAAAATTTCTAAATGAAATTTTCACACAATCATGAAATCATGCCATAGACCTTAAAATGATAATAAAATAAATTTTTCTACCTCGAATTTGTGGTTTCGCAACCACTGTTCCGTTTAGGCCCTATTTTGGGATGTTACATTTCTCCCCCTCTTTAGGGATTTTCGTCCCCGAAAATCTTACCTATGAAGAGATTTGGGTACTGTTTTTGCATAGCCTCTTTGGGCTCCCATGTAGCCTCGTCTACCCCATGTCTATTCCATAGTACTTTCACAAGTGTAATACTTTTGTTCCTTAATTGCTTTACCTCTCGAGCTAGAATCTTTACCGGTTCTTCACCATAAGTCATGTCTGGCTGAATCTCAACCTCTGTCTGAGAAATCACATGTGACGGATTTGAATGATAACGACGTAGCATAGACACATGAAATACATTATGGATGCAATACATGTAATTTAGTTCGGGGCAATGGTCTTATGTGTCCTACTAGTGGCTAAGTAATCCTTGAGTTGGTTGGATACCTGATAGCTTATGTGAGCAGCCCGTGTAGCTACACCTTGACCGATAGCTTTTATGAGCACACCCGTGAGTAGCTCCATTATGAGCGTTACACGTTATGAGGTAGCTTTGGCTACATATGTATATGTGGCACTTATGTGCAAGTTTTTTGCGTATCCAATAGCATTCTGAGGGTTCAACGGGTAATGCAATAGATATGATGGAAGTCCCAAGGAGGTCATGTTAAAGAGGTATGGTTATATGATATATAACGATGAGTACATGTATGTACAGCAAACTTATGGTTATTGAGACTTTGAAATGTTAAGACATCAGTGAGCTAAAATGTATGATTTATGATTATAAATTTTGTTGCAATATCATGTTAACTTATATTGTGCATTTGAACATGAAATTCATTAAATGGTGAGTCCATTATTAGTCAAAAGTGAACTTATGATAGTTATCATTATATTGCACCAAAATAGTGTTGGACAGCAGCAGTTGTATGACTTTGAAAATCAGCCAAAAATTGTGGAAATTGAGTTAGAGGCTAAATAAAATATTAAATTAAAGCTTAATGAGTCTAGTTTTACATAGAAGAAATTTTGTAAGCAAAAGAGTTTCATATTATGAAATATTTAAATTATTGTGAGACAGAGCTAGAATGATTTCAAAGTCCCCTGTTATGATTTGAGAAAATCATTGAAAATTGTAAAAAATTATTTATGGGTTATAATTCATATGCTTAGAATTTTCCATTTTCAATAAAAATAGATGGGAACATCATACGAGTCTCGTATTATGAGATAGATAATTTTTAGTGAAGAGGGGTCGGAACTATCAGACGGCAAAAAAAAGGTAACTTTAAGGAATAAACTGTACTAATTGGATAAACCAAAAATTCTGAAAATTTTATGGTAAGAATATATGTGAGTTTACTTTCTGAGAAAATTAGCAGAGCTTAATTTGGAGTTCCGTAACTCCAGATATAACTAATTTAGTGACTGTGACTTGAGAATATAGCTTAACCTGAACATAGGTAAAAACGCAAATGATGATAGTATTACTTTGAGAGCATGTTGCAAGAATTGGTGGAAGCATGTTGATAAGTTGCTTATTATTTTCATATTGACTTACTAAGCATGAAGCTTACTCCCTCCTTTCCATTTCTTTTAGCTTTGTCAGGTTAGCTCAGGGTTGGAGATTGTTGGAGGCAGCGTCACACTATCAAGTCACGACAATTGGGATAATGAAGCATATATTAGAAATTTCAAGTGAGTGGCACGTATAGGGATCTAGTTTATTTACATGTATTATTATGTTTTGGCTGAATGTATTGGCTTATATTGAGTTTTATGTATATGGCCATGAGATGTGGCTCATATTGATTATGGCTTGAAAATCTAGCTATCCATGTCATGTCTAATGTTTATGATGTGATTATGTTTGTTTGCCATGCATGGTTGGTAATATGACATGTCTGTTAGATGTATGCTCGATAACCAATTAAGGTGGTCATAGCCATATTGTAATTGCATGTTATAAAAACAATGTGATAATGGTTGGACATGAGTGCTTGATGGATAAGTTTGTAACCATAGTATAATGGTAAAAGTAATCATCAAAATGACAAGTCTTATGAATGTGAATTAATGAAGCAAGACTTGGTATTGTATGAGTAGATGCATTGCTTGTAAGAGGCCATATTTATGTTATGAATATGTCTTAATAAAGAGTGTTTAATCACTAAAATGATGCCATGAATTGTGGTTTTAATATGTATAAGGTTGTAAGGGTTTATGGGTAACATGAAGGCTTGGAAAATAGCCTACGTGTTGACTACACGGGCCAAGACACAGTCGTGTATCTCAACCGTGTGAGGGACACAGTCTGGAGACACGAGTGTGTGGCCTAGCCATGTGGTATGCTGACGTCATAAACAGAGAGTTACACGGCCTGAGGACACGGACATGTCAAAGGCACACGGGCATATCCCTATGTCTACACGAGCGTGTGACCCTATTTCATGGAAAGAAATTTTCTAAGTTTTCCTAAAACTTCGTAAGGTTCTCAGTTTAGTCCCTAACTACTTTCAATGCATGATTAGGGCTTTGTAGGCTCGTGTACGAGACATTATGCATGTGTGTGAAAAGTTTTGAATTAAAAGAAATTTTGTAGCCCAGTTTTTGCATGTTGTGAACGATTAAGTCCAGTAATGCCTCGTACCCTATTCCAGCATCGGACACGGGTAAAAGGTGTTACATACTAACTATCGACCCATTAGCTTATGTAGGTTTATTTACAAGATTGTCTCAAAGGTCCTGGCGTATTGGCTTAAAGTTGCCCTCTTGGGATGCATCAGTCAAAATCAAAGCGGTTTCGTTCCAGGAAGAATGATACAGGATAATATCTTAATTGCGTAAACTCCTACACTACCTTCAAAGCTTTTTAAATAGCCTAAATAAAGGGTTAGCAATCAAGATCAATATGAGTAAAGCATATGACCATGTGGAATGGGACTTTATCGAGAAGGTAATAAAGAAAATAGGGTTTGCTGAAAAGTGGACCAACAAAATTATGAGCTGTATTCGGTCGATAAGATACTTAGTTAAATGTAATAATATCTTATCAGACATTATTATTCCTGAGAGGGGTCTCCGTCAAGGGGACCCTCTATCCCCTTATTTGTTTCTATTCTATGTGGAAGCCTTGTCAAGGATGCTGATTCAAGCTTAGAATAAAAAGTCCTTAAAAGCAATCAGGGCTAGTATTAATGGCTTAATCACTTATTTTTTATCGACGATGCCCTATTGTTCGTTAAAAATAAGAAAAGTGATATTAACTGTCTTATTCATATACTGAAGGTTTTTGCTAATGTTTCAGGGCAAGAAATTAATTATGAAAAATCTATGGTTCTTTTTTGTCCTAAAACTTCCAGGGAACAGAGACATAATTTCGATGAAATTCTTGGCATGAAGGTGGTTGAGAAGCTGGACAACTATCTCAGCCTTCCACTTCCTATAGGAAAAAAAGAAAAGAGTGGCTTTCTAGGAGATTATTAACAAGTTGTCATGCATATTAAACAGTTGGACCAATAGGCTCATTTCCTTTGGCGGTAAGAAAGTCTTCATCAAAGCAATCTTTCAGTCCATCCCAACATATGCGTTGTAGATCTTTAAGGCTCCTAGAGGTGTGTTTGACGATATTCAATCAAAGCTTAGTAGAGCATGGTAGACAAGCAAAGAAAAGGGTAGATTTTGGGCGATGCTTCCATGAAAAACTTTGTGTCACCTGAAAAGTATGGGAGGCATAGGCATAAGAGACTCAATTTGGCTCTATTGAGGCAGCAAGTCTGGAGGATCATTAATAACAAAGATACATTGTGTTTTATGCTCATTAATAACAAAGATACACTGTGTTTTAAAGTTTTATCGTCTAAGTATTTCTCCGATGGCAATATCTTTCATTCCAAGAAGATTGAAAAAGCCTCCTTTACATGGACTAGTATTGCGGTTGCAGCGAAATCCTCAAAGATGGATTCGGGTGGCAGGTAGAAAATGGAAATAAGATAAACATAAGGGAAGACAATTGGAGGATGGAAGGCTTAAATGGTGGAACTCTCAATATGGATATGATCGATCCAAATGATAGTAGTGAGTTAGACCTATGGATTAAGGAACAGAGAAGCTGGAATAAGGATAAAATCTATAATATGTACGCGCAGGATTAGGGGGATAAAATTTGCAACCTTCCCACTGGGAGTAAAGACCATGATGATAGAATAATATGATTCCACAATCTGCATGGCTGTTATACTTCTAAGTCTGCATACTCTTGGTTATTATTGAAGGATATGGGGTACGGTCCTCATAGGTTTTTTTGGAAAGCAATCTGGAAACTTGATACTTTTCCCAAGGTAAGGATGTTTACTTGGCGAGTGGGACACGAGATTCTTCCTACAAATGTTACAATTGCTTGGATCAGGCAAGGCTTTGAACAGAAGTATCCAAGATGTAGGGTTGAGGATGAGACCCTAATCCATGCGACAAAGGACTGTCCAACATCCAGGGCTATTCTTTCCATTGGTGGGTAGAATAAAAATACAATCTCAAAGAAATATAGTCGATGCATAGGCTGGTTGGAAGATATGATAAGGGTCCTTGATAAAAAAGCCATGGCCGACCTCATGACAACATTATGGAATTCATGGAATAATAGAAATAACTTCTTATTCAGGGGGAAAGAAGAGGAAGCTCAGGCTATTTGGGAGAGAGCAAGTAAACTGAGTAAAGAGTTTTGTATTTGCAACTTGCTTAATGAACCATTTCTCTCATCTAATAAAGCTGTTAAGAAATGGGAGAAACCTCTAAAGGGGTTTGTTAAAATTAACTTTGATGCTACTTTAGGGGATAACTGAATGGGTTATGGGGCGATTGTTAGGGACAACGATGGTTTTGTTTTGGGAGGTGGGGGGTTTCACTGATGGAAAGGTGTTGATGCATGAAGCTGAGTGCATGGCTTCTGAAAATGATATCCAGCTGGCGTGTCAGCTGAAAATTAAAGGAGATGTTATATTTGAAATAGATCTAGTCAACAAATTTAGAAATAGTGGGATAAACCTCACCATTATTGGCGCATCCATTAAGGAGTGGACTGCAGCTTTCAACAACTTTAAATCTGCTATTTTAATTTGGACCGAACGGTAATGTATTAATGTTGCTGATTTAATTTGTAAAAAAATGTATAATGAGGCAAAAACTTCTTTTTTTTATGGATTACCCGGTGGAAATCCATAATGCTGTAATTAGTGATGTTACTTAATAAAATGAGTTAACCCTTGTGGTCATTTTTTGTTCAAAAAAAATATATGCGGAATGTCATTAAGGTATTATTAAAGTTTCGTTAAAAAATTTTAACGTTTTGATAGTCAATTAATTAAAAAGGACTAAATTGAAAAAGGTGCAAACCTTGCTAAAGTAATTAAATAGCATAAATGGTAAATAAGGGAGGACTAAAAGGATAAATATGCCAAGTGGAATGGCTGAGGCGGCATAAGTGTGAAAAAAATAATAAAATCATGTGATTTAAGGGCAAAATTGGAAATAAAATAAAAATAAAAATAAATAGCCAAAATTTGATTTTAAGGATTTCTAGACATTTCTTCTCCAAAATTTCAGCCAAAACAGCCATAGGAAAGCTCCTTAAGCTGGTTTTTCATATTTTTACTTCAAGTGAGTTTAATTCTTGCCCTTTTCTTGTAATTTTTATGTTTTTAAAACTTTTACAATTAGGTCCAACTAGTTATTTCATTAGCTTTTTATTTTATTGGAAATTTTGAAAGTTACCATTGATGGATATTGGATTTTTTTGTGAAATAACATGGATTTAGAGCTTTAATTTTTTTGTATGATGATTTTAACAAGTGATTTTGTCAGATATTGATTTTAGGATTAAATTGTGAAGAATTAAAAAATTAGGGTTTTGTATCAAATTTCTATGTATGAAGGGATGTAAGATAGACTAGAATATTTAGATAAATTATCAATTGAGAAAAATTAGTTCATTTGATATACTAATTAGTAAGGGGACGAAATTGCAAAAGTTGCAAAAATTAGGGTAATTATGTAATTTTGAAAATTGAGGGGTATTAATTGTGAAGTGAATTGAAACTGAAATATATGCTAATGAATGAATAATTTTATATTCTAGATCAGGAGCCCGTAGACAATCGTGAAAAAGGGAAATTAGCAAAATAGTCCCTGAACTACTACAAATCTTACAATTTAACCTAGGTAAGTTCGTATGGTTAAACTTTAATGTTTATATATTAAATTGATGAATGATATTATGTATGTATTCATATCTATTGTTGAAAGAAAAATATTGTGGAAATTACGAAATTGAATTGAGTGTTCAAAACAAATAGAATGCGGGATTGAGTACAATCGTTCTATGGCAAAAGAAAACAAAGGAAGAATTGACGAATAAATTAGCCAAGTAAATCGAGGTTTAGCATTTTTTGCGAACTTTCGTGTTTACTTTCCGTTTAGCTCTCATGAGCTTCTGTTTAACTCATATGAGTTTTAGTTCAACCTTAATGGGTTTCCGTACAATTCTATTGAGCTTCTGTATAACCCTTATGGGTTTCCGTTTAGCTTTTATGAGCTTCCGTTCAACCCTTATGGGTTTCTGTTTAGCACTTATGTGCTTCTGTTTAGTCTTCGGGCTTCTGAAAATAATGTACTCATATTTGTAAGCCGTTCTCCAATTTGGTAATATTTGGTAAGTGACCTACATATTTAAAATTGGAAGTTGGGTTATTTATTGTTGGAATTGACTCGAAATGAATGTATTCATCAACTGAAGTTGTGATTGGTAGGTAATGTACATTGAATGATTTATTTAATTGATTTATTATAGTAGGTTTGGTAAGATTTATGTTTAACCTATCGGACTTACTAAGTTTCATTAAGCTTACTTGTGTCATTTAACGTTCTTGTAGATTAACGTGAGGTTGGGAGATCGGATCAACACATCAAGTTACACTATCCAACTTATCCCGGTAGTCTTTGAAACATATACTATGGTTTATATGGCATGTATAGGGTTGGTATGGATTTGATTAGAGCCTGGTTTGTATAAATGCTAGGAGTGAAGTTTAATTTAAATAATCAACTTATATATATACATGATGGTTTGGAAATGAAGTAAATTAAAATATAGATGTGAATGATATATGCTTGTATGTATGTAATGTTATGCTATGCTGAAGATATGATTTTGATTTTTTTATTGCTTGTTTGGGATGTATTGATGTATCAAATGTTGTGTATAGGTTGATATTAAAATGGGTGAGAAATGTGGCCCTAAAATGGCCTATTTTCATTCACACGGGCAAAGACATGGGCATGTGTCTCAGTCGTGTATGACATAAGGCCTAGCACATGGGCGTATCGTCTGGCCGTGTAATTGAGAAATAGAATGCCCACGTATTTTTACACGCCCTAGCAAACGGGCGTGTGGCTTGGTTGTGTGACCCCTGTACCTTAATTTTGTAACACACAGCCTAGCACAGGCGTGTGAATTGGCCATGTGACCCAAGTCAAAGAGTTACACAGGCATGGACATGGGTTGGGACATGGCCATGTGCCTCACATCGAATGCCCACATGACCCAAGAGACAGGCGTGTCTCCTGGCCGTGGGAACCATACAGCCTAGCCACACAGGTGTGTGACCTCTACACCTAGGGAAAATTTTTTAAAATTTTGGGAAAAATTCTCTGAGTTTCCAGTTTAGTCCCGATCTACTTTTAACGCGTATTTTGGGCTTTGAAGGTTCATACAAGGGACATTCTGAATAGTTTATGTTATGTATGTTAAGTGATATGAGGTATTTGTATTTGATTTGAAAAGTTCGGTAATACTCCGTAACCCTATTTTGGCAACAGATAAGGGTTAGGGGTGTTACATTCCCCAAGAAAGGAGGTGTCACAGGGTTAGCGATGACAATAATGAGCTTATACCAACTCACACGGTCATGGAATGGAGAGTGTGCATGGATTATCAAAAGCTTAACAAGGAAAATGGGAAGGACCATTTTCCCTTGTTATTTATTGATCAGATGTTGGGCAGGTTAGCTGAGAAAGCTTTCTACTATTTTTGGACAGTTATTAAAGGTATAATTAGATTGCCATAACTCCCAATGACCAAGAAAAGACAACTTTCACGTGTCTATATGGTACTTTTGCGTTTAAACGGATGTCGTTCGGATTATATAATGTCTTAGCAACTTTTCAACGTTGTATGATAGCCAGATTCTCAGATATGGTGGAAAAATTCCACGAAGTTTTCATGGATGATTTCTCTGTGTTTGGCAACAATTTTGAAGTTTGTTTGAAAAATCTGTAATTAGTTCTATGTCGCTGTGAAGAAACAAATCTTGTCTTGAACTGGGAAAAATGTCACTTCATGGTTCATGAAAGAATTGTCTTAGGCCATAGGATATCACAGCGAGGAATTGAAATAGATAAAGCAAAAATTGAAGTCATAGAAAAATTGCCACCTCCCACTGTGTCAAGGGTGTTAGAAGTTTTCTAAGTCATGTAGGATTTTATAGAAGATTCATTAAGAAATTTTTGAAGATATCTAAACCCTTGTGCACACTGCTGGAGCAAAAGAGACCCTTCAATTTTGATGAACACTGCCTGGTTGCTTTTGAGGAATTAAAGAAAAGATTGGTAGCAACACTAATTGTAGTAGCTCCAGAATGGACCTTGCCGTTCGAACTCATGTGCGATGCTAGCAACTATGTCGTAGGAGCAGTATTGGGGTAGAGAATAGACAGAATACTGCATGCAATATATTATGCTAACAAAACTCTGAAGGACACATAACTTAATTATACCACTACGGAAAAAAAGTTGTTAGTTGTGGTGTTCACGTTTGATAAGGTCCATCTTTATCTAGTAGGTACTAATGTCACAGTTTACATAGATCACTCGGCTATTAAGTACTTGGTGCATAAGAGAGATGCCAAACCGAGATTGATTAGGTGGGTATTGTTACTACAAGAGTTTGACTTGGAAACTGGGATAGAAAGGGAATTGAAAACCAAGTGGCTAATCATTTTTCAAGGTTAGAATCGCGTAATGAATATGGAAATGATAACTTTATTAAAGAAAATTTTCTTGATAAGCAATTGTTCTTTGCCAAAGCATTGCCTTGGTGCGCCGATATAGTGAATTTCTTAGTAAGTGGTATGATGCCGCCTAATTTAAACACCCACAAAAGGCAAAAATTTCTTTACGATGCTAAGCACTATTATTAGGATTAAACCTTCTTATTTAAACATTTTGCTGATCAAATCATTAGAAAGTGTGTCCCTGACGATGAAATACATAGTATTTTGCAGCATTATCATTCAGCTCCTTATGGAGGAATGAGAACTGCCGTTAAGGTAATTTAGTCGGGATTCTATTGGCCAAACTTGTTCAAGGATGCTCATGAATTTCGTTAATCGTGTGACCACTGTCAGAGAACGGGGAATCTATCTAGGAGACATGAAATGCCACTACAAAGTATACTGGAGGTTGAGTTATTTGATTTATGAGGAATAGATTTTATGGGTCCATTTCCACTATCAGTAGGCAAATTGTACGTACTTTTGGCGGTAGATTACGTTTCTAAATGGGTAGAAGCGATAGCCCTTGCTACTAATGATGCTAAGTCAGTACTGAAGTTCCAACATAAGGACATCTTTACAAGATTTGGTACACCTAGAGCCATTATCAGTGACGAAGGATCCCATTTTGATTATAAACTAGTGGCCAATGCCTTGCATAGGTATGGAGTGAATCGTAAGATTTCTATGGCGTATCATCCCCAAATGAATGGACAAGCTAAGATTTCTAATAGAGAAATTAAACAAATTTTGAAAAATATGGTGAATCCATTTTATAAGGACTGGTCACAAGACTAGATGAAGTTTTGTAAGCCTATCGGACTGCGTTTAAAACACCATTAGGGATGTCACATTTTAAAATTGTTTATGGGAAGCCATGTCACTTACTTGTTGAGCTTAAGCACAAAGCATTTTGGGCTATCAAGAAGCTAAACATGGACTAGACTGCTGCTGGCAATAAAAGGTTGTTAGAGTTGAATGAAATGGAAGAGTTCCATGCACAAGCATATGAAAATGCTAAACTATACAAGGAGAAGACCAAGCGATGGCATGATAATAAAATTATGCCAAGGCAATTTGAACTAGGATAGCAAGTATTACTATTTAACTCTAAACTCAAATTGTTTCCTGGTAAATTGAAATCTCGCTGGTTAGGTCCTTTTGAAGTAGTTTAAGTATTCTCACACGGAGCTGTTGATATCAAAGACATGAAAATGGGTGTTACATTCAAAGTTAATGGACATCATTTAAAGCACTATTGGGGCGCTCACGTGGAGTGTGACAAACAAAGCATCGACTTTCGAAATGCTTGAGTTAGAAATTTTTTATTTTAATCTATTTATTTGATTTATTTTAAATTCATTTTTTATTTTATTTTTTAATTATTTTTATTCGTTGGTTATGTACTAAATTTTTATTTCATGTTGTTTCATTTATGATTTTTATACATTAGTGCAACTTTTCAAAGGCAAGATAAAAGACCAATCTTGTTAGTGTGGACTAGGAGAACGATTACCATAGCATTAAGGGTTAACTAGGTAGAAGAGTCCAAAGGAGAGGATCCTTGAGCAGCTTAACCAAATTTTTTTTTTGGAGCCTTATGAAGTAAGCCTATATTGTAAGGCTACGTCATTTTATCTTGCCCTTCCAAGAATTTATTTATTTCTTTTCTTTTTACCATGTTATAAACTTCCCTAGCACGTTTCATCTTCCTTAAAACTGTTATCATTAACCCCCCTATTTCCCTCCCCCCAATTGTTCACATTTTACGTTTCTCATAAAGCTCTCTCACCTTTACGTTTCTTTATCTTCAACCTCTACTCCATTTTCTTTATTCTTTCTTAATGGCTCGAGTCAATAATGCTTTTAAAACTGCAGAATCATCATGCACTAACGTATCTCAACCAAAGACATTCATCAACTCTGCTGCGGCTACGAGGTACTCAAATAATATTTTAAAGCGTCCTTTTTGTTTTGAGTAAGGATTCATATTAAAGGACGAACCCTATATTGGGTATGACGAGTCTGTATCGTCGATAGTAGAGAAGCATGGGTGGAGCATTTTCTGTTTGCATCCAGATGATATTTTGGGTAGAGTAGTTAGGGAGTTCTATGCCCATGTGAACTCCCCTAATTCTCCTTTCATCTATGTGCAAGGCACTTCTGTACCATTTGACAAGGTCCATATAAATGCCTAGTTTGGCCTTAGAAAGGCACAAGATGAACATACCTACTTTGTGGATAACATCACAAATGATGGTTTGACATAAGTTTTGAAGGATTTATGTGTCGAGGGCACACAATGGATTGTCTCTAGTCAGGGATGCTACACTGTTGAAATGGCTTCACTGAAATCGATTGGGAAAATGTGGTATCATTTCTTGAAAAGTCAGCTTTTGCCATCCACGCACAATACCATTGTTTCCAATGAAAAGATATTATTGTTGCATTCTATTATTAAAGGAAGAACGATTAATGTGGGGAGGATTATTTTTCAAGAAGTCCATCGTTGTGTTGAGAAAAATGCTAGAAGTTTAAATTTTCCTTCCCTCATTACTGTATTATGCAAGACTGGTAATGTTCCTCTTACTAATGCTGAGGATATTACCCTTAATAAGAGTGGACTAACAAGGGCAATTTTTACCAAGCTCCGAGGTATTGATACTGCCTCAGCAACTCAACAAAGTCAGGCTTCTACTGTCATGCGCGTTCCCATAGCAACACCTTGGAACAATAGAAATGTGCAAGTGTACAGAATCACAATAAGTAATAAAGTGATAATGAATCCTCTTCTCTCAAACATTTTTGTTAGTGAAAAAAATCTTTTAAAAAAAAGAGACAAATAATTTAAATTTTATAAAATTACAAAAAAAAACTAATATATATAAATTCAAAAAATTGAAAAATTATTTAAAATCACAAAAAAACAAAGAAAAAATATAAAAACTAAAAAAATCATAAAAAGGGGAAATATTAATAGCTTAGAAGTTTCAAATTTGCAATATACATAATTTTAAAAAAATTATAAAAATTTCAATAATTATTAAAAAAATTTAAAACACAATAATTTTATAAACATTTTGATACTTTTTTTAAAAAAAATAATTTTTTGAATTATATATGTTTCGAAAAAAATTTTAAATCTTTAAATTTTCTAAATTTGTAAATATTTTTTCAATTTTTATGAAATTTTTTTATTATTTTTTAATATTTTTTGCTGTTGACATGATAGTTGATTAGCTAATGTCTATACCACGTGTAACAAGGTGATCTTATTTTAATGGTGTTACAAAATCAATCCTAAATATATGCGGTGGAAGCCAAATTCGGAAACAATTTGGATTAAAAAAAAATGTGAAGTACCATTTTGAAAATTGGAGTAAATTTCAGGTACAAATATTATAATTTCCCTTTCATTATTCTTTTACCCGATTAACCGGTTTCTAGAGGCTGATTCTAAAGGTGAGCCGAGGGGAAGCTCTCCGTAGAACCGTTCTGTCGAATTTTCCCAAGAGAAGCAATCCCTAGTTCTCTAATAACCCTTGATTTTGAACATGTTTAAAAATACCTTTCAATCTGGGTTTCTCTCAATCTTATACAGCTTAGGGTATTTTTTTATATTCTTTCACTTTCTTTTTACGATATACTCAATTTTCTCTTTTTGGATATTTTTATTTGTTCTTTTCTTTACATATTCTTTGGCTTTTTTTACAGGAGCAAACCTCTGCAAATCTGGGATAAAGAAGGTCAGTATAATCATATATATAAACGGAACCTTTTTTTTTGTCACCATTAAATTGCATGTTTTTTTAGATGATTTTTTTGGGTAATTTTACATATTCAACTTGTTGGGATTGATTTACAGTTGAAAATGGGCATGTTAAACGACCCCATGATGATGACATTCAATCGAATGTGCTGGAAATAATTGGATCAAATATTCAATCAACTTTTATCACTTGCCCAGCTGACCCTGCTGCAACGCTGGGTATTAAGCTTCCGTTCTTGGTTATGATTGTTAAAAACTTGAAGAAATATTTCTCTTTTGAGATCCAAGTTCTCGATGATAAGAACGTCCGGCGTCGTTTTCGTGCTTCTAACTTTCAAGTATGTAAGTCTGTTAATTTTTCTAATCCTACAAATATTTTTAGATTATATAATTTTGATTGTATTTAGATAGTTGAATTAGAAAATATGCTATATGTTGCAACACTATTAGTTGATGTGGTTATACTTTTGTGGTTTAAATCCATGAATTTTAAGACTCACCCATGGTTTAGTAGGTTTCATTATTGAGATTTATCTAATGATAGTTATATGCCACGATTTAGAGTGCAGTTTATTGAGTCTAATTTGATGGGGAAGAATAGATTATGTTGTCATTCTATCGATATTTGCCTGGTTTTATCGATTATAAGATATCAATATATGTTCTCTTATTGTTAGCTATGCATTAGGAAATCGATAAATGGTGGTCAATAGAGAGTTGGGTCCGAAGTGCTCTCTTTCTATTGAGATGCCTATGGATTGGAGAATTATCATGTTTAGGTCGTCACCACTGTTGTCACATTTTGTATGAATTATATGAGATTGAAATGTGGCCACTTTCCATCAATATGAATTTGGTCAGGACATATATGATAATGAACAAAGAGTCTGGTTGGAAGCCATCATAATGTGCCCTCTTTCTATCATTTGGACAGGTATAGAAGGTGTTGAGGTGAAAAAAGAGTCATGTTAATATACTGTCGATGTGTTATGTGCCCTTTTACTAGTTGTTGAGTTGGAAATTACATACCTTTTTGTCCATCTTGGGGGAATCTCCGATGGTACTGAAGGATGGATGGTTCATGGATGGACACTTACCAAAGCAAGGCTGTTTTTTTTTTCTTCCATAGAGTGTAGATTCCTAGATGACTAAATAGATCTTTGGTTGATGACGCCAGACAACAAAAGCACCTTAAGCCCTTTCTGGTGAGGCAGATTTGATTAGGCACACACTTTGTACACCTAGGCAGCTTTAAGGAAGAAAGTAGATTGTATCGAACTCTCTGCTTCTTAATAATTGAGTATTCAACAATAGACATGGGATCGTAAGGAAATTAGGCATATTTACCAACAAAAAATTGCATCTTGGGGGGAGGGGGGTTCGACTTCTTCCGAAGAAGTGTTCCAAGTGTCATCTCTCAGACAGTCAGCCGGTCCCCCAACAATTGAAGGTATTGTCCCTTGGGGTTTTTGTCTGCCGGACTCTGCTGAGAGCCAGCATGTCGTGAGCAGCTGCCCTAAGGGCTTGGTTCACAGAGCCAGTAGTGCCTTTACCGTATGTGGGCGTATAGTCACCCACCAAGGGGGCGTTAGCATCTCACCCTTGGTGGGGTTTGAACCCCTGAGTAGATGGTACCACTTGAGCTACTTTGTTGATAAAATGGACTATTGTTTAGAGTTTGCTGTTATAATTATATATTTTGAAGCTTATATTATACGTATATATACATACACAAACAAACATATGCCTGAAACCTGACATGCACACCCAATCCTTAGTTACGTGGTTTCTATGGATATGCACTGAAATACAAGTAGTATAGATTGTTATTGCTAATTACTTCGTGTCTCAATTTTATTTGAATTTCCAGGCTGTCACTCGAGTAAAGCCATATATATGCACCATGCCACTGAGATTGGATGAGGGTTGGAATCAAATTCAGTTGAATCTGGCTGATTATACTCGAAGGGCCTATGGCACGAACTATGTCGAGACACTACGTGTTCAGGTACATGCAAATTGCCGCCTACGGAGGATATATTTCTCTGATCGCTTGTACTCCGAAGAGGAACTCCCCCCAGAATTCAAACTATACCTTCCAATGCAGGTAAGAATAACATGTCATTTTGTCGACTTCAAAGTTTAGGCTCATTTACTTGTTATCGGAAACTTTAGTATTAATGACTATTCCTTTCTTGTATTTGCAGAAAGCATGAAAACATCATTCGGAACATCTGAAGCCGTAACTTCCAACTTGTCTGTGCTTCATGGTCTCAAAATGTGTTGCCATTCAGCAGTTTAATCATGTATGTACGGTTGCTATAATAATATTAGATTAGCCATTAGCTGAATTTATATTGAAGAACTGCTTGGCTTTGCACTTCATAATGGTGGTGGGATCTTTACTTTTAATTACCTGAGCCAGAGGGTCTAGTCACAGCTTGGAAATTTTTGAAGTCTTTGCCCAAATTCATTTCGGTTGACCTGGAAAGCCACTTTTTTGAAAAAAAATAATGCAAATTTTTAAAAAGTATTTTAATCTTAATATATTTTTATAATTAAATTTAAATTAAAATAGTAATTCAGGCTGATAACAATTTAGAAATTCATTTTGTTGACGACTCCGGGTTCATGCGTAAAATGTTGGTAGAAGTACTTTGGCATCTCAAACACTACTAAATATTAGTTTATTGTAACTCAAAATATAGTTTTTGTAGCCGACAAAACCAAATTGAATGAACACTAAGCGTTTCAACTCTTTTTTAAATCATGAAATGTACAGATGATCTTTCGGACAAACAACGAACTTAAACAAAGAGACAACAAAAACAACCAAAAGAAATATGACCCACCGTTACCATCAAGCGAAACAACCAGAGTATAATTAGGTAAGGACCTCCTAAACATGGTTTCTACGACCAAATGATATTGACCCATTGGTAGCATTCTAATAAATCCTTCATCCTTCTGATCCAAAGGTCAAGCGGTTTAACAAAATGGGTTCGGATTTTGTATTGTTCAGCTTAATTTTGGGTTGATGTTATCGTCTAGGCCCGTTTTATTCAAATCAAATTGAATGATATAAAAATTTATTTTGAAAGAAATAATCTCAATAAAATAATAGATTAATCATTTCAATATCTACATAGACTAATTCATTTAACCCTATTAGTTTTTAATGTAATCTACGTTGTAAGTGATTTTAGACGTTTAATATTTAATTAGTTTTTAAAATATTATTTTTTTATCTGCAATAATTAGGTAAAATAATGTTTTATTTGAATAATTAATATAATTAAAATATGTTAATTTATCTATTTAGAATTTCTAAATCATAATTAAAACATTTTTAACATATTCAACATACAATATAGTTATATTTTATGTATTTAATGCAAAGTAACATTGTTCAAAATATTAACTAATTAATATAATGAAATCTAATATTAATTAAGTGATAAACTCTATTTTAAATCATTCAAAATTACCATAATTTCTATTAAATTATAATTATTTTTAAATGTATAATTATCACAACTATTTTACTTCAAATTTTATTAACCAATATTTCTAAATTAAATATTATAATTATTTTTAAATATTTATTTAATACTATGATGAAAAATAAAAGATATTTTTCAAAAGTTTTTCCAAACTCATGCTTTTATATATTATTTATAAATTATAGGTAGATAGGCAGATAGATTATTATTATTATTATTATTATTATTTTTGATTGATTGATTGATATGGCCAATTACCTACTATGATGAAAATAGCAAAGCAACACCTCTTCACCATTACCTAGTGTCATGAACCACGGATCGAAGGTCTTGATGAATGCACGCAAAACGTCCCATTGAGGTTAATCTATTAAATGTGGCTCATTTAACCCTTTTAAACTGGCTCGATTCGTGAAATATATGGAGAAGTTTATCTACTTGAAGTCTAAGTGGCCCAATGAAACACTCCAAAGAACTAGAGTTACCGTGGTGAACATTTGTAATCCTAAAGGATAAGATTGTATAGTGTTTAAACCCCTTAGGACTCTCATCTTGTAGATAGGTTTTAATTTTCACCGTCAATGTAATTTAACTGTATCGCTGGGTTTGGGGGAGTTCAACAATAAATAGAGATCTTCCCCTCATTTGTAATCATTCCATTAAGAGTTATTGAATATATTTGAGAGCATTTACTCAAACATCTTGTATGCATTGCATTCTTATGGTTTTTTTATTCTTTTGTTGCGTCTTTGCTTTAAGTTTGCATTCACTTTATTCTAGTGCCTTAGAGAATTTCCTTTTTGAATTCTCATCTTTCGAGAGTTAGACTGACTTAGGTGGATTTGAAGCTAAGTTTTTGCCTAAGGCCATGCGGCTTGCAAAACTAAAGTTCTAGCATTGTGATAGTTGGCATTATAACTAAGGTTCAATGGCGCCAAGAAAGATGGTAAAAGAAGTAGATGGGCAGGTTGAGCCAAAGGAGACCTGTGGGAGAGGCAGGAAAGCAGTAAATTGAGGGATATGTTGTCGGCTTTGGAAGGTCGAGTGACCAATCTCAAGAAATCCATGGGTGGTATGAAAAAAATACTCAAGGTAGTTAAAGGATGTATCGTAGAGTTGAACTCGATAAAAGAGCAGCTTAAGGAATATGTGGTGAAGGCTCTCGATTCAACGTCGAAGCGATGTAAGGGTGCTCAATTCCAGTGTGAATAAGATGGCAGTGAGAGATAATCCTTTCAATGCCATGGTGACAACTTTGAAGGAACATATTGAGGAGCTCAATGGGGAGCTTGTTATCTACAAAGCTGCTTTAGGTAATAGGGTGTTGGTTGCGGTACCCAATCCTACGGTGGATGTCCTCAAACCGAATGAGTTTAAGGGGACGAGGTTTGCAAAGGATGTAGACAACTTCTTATGAAGAATAGAGCAATACTTCTATGCCAAAAGCATCATAGATGATGCTGTAACACCCCTTACCCAACTTAGTAGTTGGGTCTGAACTATAAGATGCCACATTCATTGTTGGAGCAATTGTAGTTAATTATACAGTAAATAATCATTCACAATTCAATTCAATTCAATGTCAATCACATTCAATTTATGCTTATACAATCATTTCTGAATCTTAAACGAGCTTACGAAAGCTCTTCTGTCAACCCAAGCACGAAATAGGACCAAATTACAAGGTTTTAAAAGTTCCAAGATCAACGTCATGATGCCATCACTTCTTGTAACACCCCTAATCCGTATCAATCGCCGAAATAAGGTTATAGAGCATTATCATACAAACCAAAAATTAGAACATTCATTTCATACATCATTACAAACATAATCTAATTACATTCAATAACATACATAATATGCCTTAATTGAGCCCTCGAGGCCTTAGAAATACCTTAGAAACAATCTGGGACTAAATTGGAAACATTAGGAAAGCTTAAGGAAAAGTTAGAAAATTTAGACTGTAGGGGTCACACGACTGTGTGGCCATGTTCTATGGCTCACATAGCTGAGACACACATCTGTGCCTTAGGCAATGTAAAAATCAAAATAGGGACACACGGCCAAGCCACACGCTCGCATGCCAGCCATGTAACACTTGAAATAACCACACATGCCCGTGTGCCAGGCCGTGTAACAACTTGACTTACATGCATTAAAACCTACAGGGGACACACAGCTGATAACACTAGAAAGAACATAGGTTTTTCCCCTTACTTATTGGTTAAATTGTCCCTATTTAGTTATCCTTAGCATATATTTTAGCATTTTCAGTTTAGTAAATTGCATTTTATAACTCAGTGAATCCTAGCCTATTTTATCCTTAGTTTTGCTATCTTATTACATTAATGTTACTGTATGAGTTAATTCTAAATTGCGTCCAAAATTGTCGCTGCAGCTGACAGCTATCCGGATAAGAATTAAAATTGCGTGAGCTATCCAGTCTGTTATAACCAACTTGTACGTACAAGGACAGAATAATTCTGAGGAAATGACACATGTACTATTGGAGAGAGACATAAAAGGTGTACGTGAGAGGAAAAGGGGAACTTTCTTTTTCGGATCATCATCTTCATCATCTTACCTTGAAGCTTGTGGCCATGGCAGCATAAGCCTCTCACGGGTGAGCCAATGTGAAAATCAGATGCAGACTAGCTTCTGACGAGGAGACCTAAGTGCGAGACAAGAGGGAATAAAGAGATTCAGTCGAGTTGTCTAGGAATAGAATTCTCCACTCGATTATTTCTTATTTCTTTCTAAATGCTAGTGATTACTCTTTGTTTCTGTTTGTATAGAAGTACACATGAATTCTTGGTGAAATGTTATCTTATTCAATCTTGCTTTCATTGTTTAATCTTGGGGTTTGAATTTTTTTAACACGGAAGTGTTATTGTAGTCACTGACACTGGAAAGTGCAGTGACAGTTTAAGCTAACAAGCATTACAACAGAAGTTGAGTGAGGATTAGAGGAATTTAGTCCACTTGTTCTTAATAATGTCATATTGCCATTATTGGAGGGTGGAGTTAGTTTGCATGTTTAAGTCTTAGATTAAATAAAGGAGTGACGCTAAGTAAGATATATATTAAATTTTATTTTTTTGACAATTACCTATCTTTTTATACCTTGTGATCACTTAGTATTCTGCTGAAGATTCATGTTGGGGATCCTAGTTTATCGTTATCATATTTTATTTTATTGTTTTCAAGTTATTGCATTGATAACTATTCTCACAATTTATCTAATTTCTATCTAGTTGTTGCACCGACGTAAATAGACAAAAGACTACCATTCCTGGAGGATCAATATCCAACAGACTCACATCTGTCTACTATACTTGCATCGACAGTGTACGCTTGCACATTATTGCTGTGACGTTAAACAGCCGATCAAATTTTTGGCATCGTTACCGGGGATGGCGTTTGTTTGATGTTTATTTTTGTATTTGTCTGTTTTTGCACTTTATTTTCCTTATATAATATTTAGTATCCATTAACTGGTTTTTCTTTGTTGCTAATTCTTTAACTTCAATTTAGGTGTTTTATGACCCCGAAGCAAATTAGATTTTCTTGCTGATTTTGATCCAAAAATTGAAAGGTCTGTTCGGAGTATACTTCGAGAACAAAGAAATATGGTGCTACCATGGAACAAAGTAGCCATACCCTTCATACGAAAACAAAATGTTAATAACCCATTGTTGCCGCAAGATGCTCGCATACAAAATAGGACTATACGAGATTTTGTAGTACCTATTTTGGATGATTTACAACCAGTAGTTGTTAGGCCAGCAATCTAAGCTGGGAATTTTGAACTCAAGCTAGTAATGTTTCATATGTTGAATTCTAATGGATAATATGTTGGACTACCACATAAAGATGCGAGAGAACATCTTAAATCCTTTTTATTGATTTGTGCTTCCTTTAGTCACACAAGATGTTCCTGATGATGCCTTGAAGGTGTAATTATTTCCTTATTCTTTATAAGGAAGAGCCCATACTTGGTTTTTTGGGCTACCTGCTGGATCAATTACTTCTTGGGATGCATTAGCAACCGCTGACAATGAATGCTCATATTCGAAATGATATTACTACTTATTGTCAACTGGATGATAAAAATCTTCACACAACATGGGGACGTTATAAATCTTTACTTCGATGTTGTCCCATGCATGGCATTCAACCAGAAACACAAATTGAGATTTTTTAAATAGGTTGAATTCACATACAAGGAATCTTATCAACGTATCAACCAATGGACCTCTGCTGGATTGTACTTATAATGATGCTGTAAGGATTCTCGAGAAAATTGTTTATTATGATTATCAATACCCTATCTCCAGATATGCACAAGTAAAACCTACTACAGGAGTTATTGAATTGGATGCGATAACCGCACTAAGTGCTCAACTTTCTTCTCTCACAAACATGGTTAAAAATTTGCAAGGGACTAGTGGCGTTGCACCTATATAAGTCACTCAGCAAGTTAACGTTCCTACTTTTTGTTATGAAATTTGTGCCCACAATATGCAAAGAATACCTGTTATATTAGTAACATCCGCAATAGTTCTTTTGGTAACTCTTACAATAACTCTACACGCAACCAACAGTTTTGGGGAACTCATAATGGTGGACAAAATACTGCGACATTCAGATATGGGAATACATCTACTCAGGGCAATTATAATCCAAGACAAGGGAATTACAATCAACAACAGCAATACTACAATCAGCACACTCGAATGTATCCACAACAAGGCCAAACACATCCATACCAAAATCTGATGCCGCCACAACACTCTTCAATACCAAACCAGCATGTTCAAGAACATCGACAGCAACCGTACACTCAAGCTTCTACTTCTTGAGGCGTTAATGTAAGAGCACATTACTTACACAAAAACTATCGTACAAGGGGATTCATTTTCTATTCGAGTATTAGAGGCACAAATAGGACAACTTGCTTAAAATCTGAGTACTCGACCACCGAGATCATTACTTAATGAGACGAAAAGTCCTAGTCCGGAGGGGTAAAGAATATTGTAAGGCAATCACTCTTAAAAGTGGTAAACAAACTGACGAATCATTTATCGACTCTACTGTAGCACCTCAAGATACGGATGGAGTGATCACTAGTGAGAAGGTTGACTCTAAAAAGTTTGTCAATGCATAGGAAAAGAAGTTCCACGAATTGTCACTCATATGCCTAATGTCCGACCTTTGAAACTGTCAACACAATCAAAGGTGTCGGGGCAAGCAGATATATCTCTACCTTTACCCTTCCCATAAAGATTTAGAAAGAATGTCCAGGACAAGCAGTATCAACAGTTCCTGGACACACTGAAGCAACTACTAATCAACATTCCTTTAGTGGACGCTCTGGTACAAATTCTGAGTTATGGGAGATTTATGAAAGACCTCTTGTCCATGACGAAAAAGCTTACTGATATTGAAACTATTGCACTCACAGAAGGTTGTAGTGCTATTTTGACAAACAAGTTGCCCCCTAAATTAAAAGATCTTGGGAGCTTTAGCATCCTATGTTCAATTGGCAATCATTATTTGGGCAAGGCTTTATGCGACTTGGAAGCTAGCATTAACCTAATGCCACTATCCTTTCAGAAAGATGGGAATTGGTCACATGAAATCTACTGTAGTGACATTACAACTAGCAGATCGATCATTGGCTCAACCTGAAGGGCAAATAAAAGACATCTTAGTTCATGTGGATAAATTTGTTTTTTAGGCTAATTTTATCATACTTGACTACGAGGCAGACAAGGAGGTTACCATAATCTTGGGACAACCATTTTTAGCCACCCGCCGAACTCTTATTGATGTTTACATGTAACGCCCCTTACCCGTGTTCCACATCGAAATAGGGTACGAGGTATTACCAGCTCATAATATATATCATTAAACGAAACCAAAATAGAAATATGTCATCCAAATAGATAATGTATCATTATAACATATGTCTTGAACAATATTAGCCAACTTCAATGGCTTATACAAAATAATTTGGTTAAATAATGTAACCAATATTTTAAACCTAGGCAATTATGACACGTAACAAAATAACGAAGCCTACTATACATGCCATAATTCAAAAGAAATGTTTAGTTCAAATACCGAAAAGTATTGATAGAGTGGCAGATCTTCAACGATCCTTAACTCCCGAACAATGCCGGGCGACACTATAAGACAAAAGAGAGAAAAGAAAGTAAGCTTATATAGCTTAGTAAGTAAGTATATAAATAATAATTAAAGAATCTAATATGTTTACACATTAACTCAAGTGTATCTACTTTTAATTTCAATATTTACTCCACTTTGATTGAGCTGTCTCTCTTGCGTCATGTTCACTAAATAAATCATAACTCGAGTTACAAAACTCGAAATTGAAATCTGTAAAATTTTCCTGAAACTAGACTCATATAACTTCTTACTAATTTTTTTCTAGAATTTTTGGTCCATCCAATTAGTACAGTTTATTAGTTAAAGTTCCCCCTGTTATACAGCTCGACTGATCTGACCTCTGTTCACTACGATTTGAATTTATCCCAGTACACAATTCAAATAGCCATGAAACATGTTTCATTTAAAACTAGACTCAATAAGGAATCTATAAATATAAACTATATTTCTTAATTATTTTTTTACAATTTTTAATGATTTATCAAAGTCAGAACAGGGGATCACATAGTCAATATGAACAAGTCACACACAAATATAAATATCTCAAAATATAGAGTTCCTTTGCTTGCTCTGTTTCTTTTATATGAAAATAGACTCATTGAGATTCAATTTCATATCTCATTAAGCCTCTAATTAAATTTATACTATTTTTGGTGATTTTTCAAAGTCACATCACTGCTACTATCTAAAACAATATTATTGCAAATTTACTCTTTCACACTTTCTTTGTATTAACCTCACTTAGCATACATATCACAATTCATTTTCACCACATTTCATACATCACAAGTATAAGTCCATGATTACAATGCCACCGTAAAATTATCCCGTTGAACAAATCGGATCAATCCTCGATACTTGATGGTTTCAGCACACTGCCCCACTATCATATTTCAAATAATTCGGCTCTCTTGTACACATGGTGAACACTTAGTACCACCCATGTGACCTAGACAATTTATCTCGTAGCTCTCTTGTCTACATGGTGTCCTTCACTTGGAATCACACATGCGACCTGGCTACATTTATCTCTCCCGTAGCTCTCTTGTCTACATGGGATACATCCCGTATCACACATGTGACCTAGCTACTACATAGTATCTTGTAGCTTTCTTGTACACATGATGTGGACTCAACACCATACATGTGACCTAGCTACGCTCCATCTATATTATTCAATCTTTCCGAATGTTCAACCGGGATTTCTCTCTCTATTACTTATTTCTATTCCTCCAATAGTTGATTTATGTTTCAAAATTAGCTAAAATACATATAATAGGCTGAAATATAAAAATGTAAATGAAGTTAATGTATTATTTACATACAAACTTACCTCGGTGCAAAATATATAAATTTTGCAATTTAGTCCAAAACCTTTTCCTTCCCCCGTTCGAGATCGATTCCACGCCTTTCTTGATCTATAACAACACATTTAGCTCATTTAACACTCATAATATTTATTTCAATCCAAAAATCACATTATGGAAAAATTATATTTTTGCCCCCTAACTTTTACAAAATTATGATTTTGCCCCTAGGCTTGGGAATTTAATTTCGGCCATTATTATTATGTTTTATGACATGCTGATCATTTTTCCTTTCTATGACAACATCAAATTCTCACTCTAACACATAGTTATGAACAATAGGTATTTTTACCGATTATGCCGTTTTGCTCGTTTTCGCTAAAAATCGCTTAGAAAAGATCGTTCTCCTAACTTCAAACATTCATATTCTACCATCAAACATCAAAATACATGCATATCATTCATGGGTAAAATTTTAAACATAAACCCTAGCTCGAAATAATGGTAGAAATAGGTAGACCGAGCTACGAGGATTTCAAAAATATAAAGAACATTAAAAACGGGGCTTGAATGCACTTGCTATTGAGCTTGAAAGCTTGGGAAAAACCCTAGCTATGGAGAACATGTAAGTTTCGGCCAAGCTTGAATGAAGATGAACACATTTTTGTGTTATTTTTCCCATTTTATTTCATTTAATATACAAATGACCAAAATGCCCTTACTACTAAACTTTCTTAAAATTCCATCCATGTCCTAATTTTTGTCCATATAAAGTATAATGGTCTAATTTCATTTAAGGACCTCTACTTAAAACCCCCATTTCAATAAAGTACTTTATGAACTAGAACACACATTTTTTTTACCTATTTCAATTTAGTCCTAAATATCAAATTAAACACCCAATCGATAAAATTTCGCAACGAAATTTTCACACAATTATGAAATCATAATATAAACACTAAAACTTAATCAAAATAATTTCTTTCAACCTCGAATTCATGGTTTTGAAACCACTATTCCGTTTTGGCCCTAAATCGGGCTGTTACAACTCTCCCCTCTTTAGGGATTTTCGTCTCTGAAAATCTTACCGGTAAAGAGATTTGGGTACTGTTTTCTCATGGCTTCCTCCGGTTCCCACGTAGCTTCTTCTACTCCATGTCTTTGCCAAAACACTTTCACTAAAGCTATACTTTTCTTTCTCAACTGTTTTACTTCTCGAGCCAAAATCTTAATCGGTTCCTCATCATAGGTCAAGTCTGATCGAATCTCAATTTCTATTGGAGAAATCACATGTGAAGGATCAGAACGATAACGTCGCAACATTGATACATGAAACACGTTATGAATTCTTTCTAACTTTGCCGGTAAGGCCAACCGATATGCCACTAGTCTAATTCTCTCAATAATCTCGTACGGCCCAATAAAACGCAGACTCAACTTACCTTTTCGGCTAAATCTCAGAATCTTCTTCCATGGTGACACCTTCAAGAACACTTTATCACCTACTTGGAATTCAATCTCTTTTCTTTTTAAATTTACATATGACTTTTGTCGATCTGAAGCAGCTTTCAAGCAATCACGTATTACTTTTACTTTCTCTTCTGTTTCTTTAACTAGATCAACTCCGTGAATCTGTTTCTAACTAAGTTCGGTCCAACATAAAGGAGTCCGACACTTGCGACCATACAAGGCTTCGTACGGTGCCATCTGTATACTTGACTGAAAACTGTTATTGTAGGCAAATTCAACCAAAGATAGATATTTCTCCCATCTGCCTTCAAATTCTAAAACACAGCATCTAAGCATATCTTCAAGTACTTGGATTACTCTTTCCGACTGACCATTTGTTTGTGGATGAAACGCGGTACTAAAGTTTAATTTTGTACCCAAAACTTCTTGTAACTTTTTCCAGAATCTCGAGGTAAACCTCAGATCTCTATCTGATATTATAGACATAGGTACCCCGTGCAACCTCACAATTTCAGCAATATATAATTCAGCTAATTTATCAAGTGAGTAATCGGTACGTACCGGTATAAAGTGAGCCGACTTTGTTAACCTATCAACCACTACCCAGACAGCATCCTTCTTTTTAGGAGTCAGAGGCAATCCGGTTACAAAATCCATGGTAATCCTATCCCATTTCCACTCAGGCACCATTACCGGTTGGAGTAATCCTGAAGGCACTTGATGCTCAGCTTTTACTTGTTGACAGATCAAACACTTGGTTACAAATTCAGAAATGTCCCTTTTCATGCCTGGCCACCAATATAACTTCTTTAAATCATTATACATTTTTGTGCTACCGGGGTGAACCGACAAAAAACCACTGTGCGCCTCATGTAATATTTTCTGAATCAATTCATCATTTTTCGGTACACATATCCTTCTCGAAACATCAAACAGTCATCCGGTCCAACTCAAAAATCTGAGTCGTAACCTGATTCGCACTGAGTTTTCTTGGTTCGCAACTCACTATCGTTCTTTTGAGCATCACAAATTAGCTGGAGAAATAACGGTTTAGCCCTCATCTCTGCTAAGATTGACCCATCATCAGACAATGCTAACCCCGTATTCATGGCTCTCAAAGTAAAAAGAGATTTCCTGCTCAAAGCGTCAGCAACTACATTCGCTTTTCCCGGATGATAATCAATCATTAACTCATAATCTTTCAATAATTCAAGCCATCTCCGCTGTCGCAGATTCAAATCCTTTTGATTCATCAAATACTTCAAACTTTTATGATCAGTAAAAATTCGGCATTTTTCACCATACAAATAATGTCGCCAAATCTTCAAAGCAAAGACAATAGCGGCCAATTCCAAATCACGTGTAGGATAGTTCTTCTCATGCGGTTTTAACTGTCTCGAGGCATAAGCTACCATTTTACCCTCTAGCATTAGTACACATCCAAGGCCTGTCAATGATGCATCACTATAAATTACGAACTCCTTCCCTGGCTCGGGCTGTACTAAAATTGGTGCTTCAGTCAATCGTGCTTTTAGCTTTTCAAAACTCTGCTGACATTTATCAGTCCATTCAAACTTAACATTCTTTTGCAGCAACTTAGTCATAGGAGAGGCAATCATCAAAAATCCCTCGACAAAACGTCTATAATACCCGGCCAAGCCTAAAAAGCTTCTAACCTCGGATACATTCTTTGGTGGTTTCCAATCAACGATCATGGAAATCTTACTCGGATCCACTCGAATACCATCACCTGAGACTATATGTCCCAAAAATCCGACTTCACGAAGCCAGAACTCACTTTTACTAAACTTAGCAAACAATTTCTTTTCTCTCAAGATTTGCAATATGGTTCTCAAGTGTTCGGCGTGCTCAGACTCATCCCGAGAATAAATTAGAATGTCATCTATAAACACTACTAAAAACTTATCTAAATATGGCTGAAAGATTCGGTTCATCAAGTCCATAAATATAGCTGGAGCATTTGCTAGGCCGAAAGGCATCACAAGGAACTCATAATGTCCATACCTTGTCCTAAAGGCAGTTTTCGGCACATCCGACTCCTTAACTCTCAACTGGTAGTAACCAGACCTCAAATCGATCTTTGAAAACACTGTGGCCCCCTTTAACTGATCGAATAAATCATCAATCCTCAGCAACGGGTACTTGTTCTTTATAGCCACCTTGTTGAGCTGACGGTAATCAATGCAAAGCCTCATTGAGCCATCTTTCTTGTGACAGCCCAAAATTGACCCTAGCCGGGAAGTGGTTTCGGGACCGCTAAACCGAGTCACCGAAAGGTTTGAATGTGATGTTTATTGTCTAGAATATGTAATCATGAATGTGTAAAAATTTCAAGCTTCGATTTAGTCGATTGCATGTGAATTTAGTCAATAGGACTTATATGAGAAAATTTTAAAATGTGATAGGTCAATGCATGAGGACCTATTAGTGCATGTGGAAGAAAAAGGGGACTTGCATGTCAAATTCCCCCTCCCTAATATGTAGTGGCCGGCCATGCTATAGGTGGAAACATGTCTCCAACATGTTATGCTAGTGATGCATGTTAAGAAAAATAAAATAATAAGCATGGTGATTAAAAAAATGAAAGGAAGGGTGATGGAAAAAAAAAGTACATGGTCTCACCCCCCCCTTGTTGCCGTGAGTTGAGGAAAGAAAACAAAGAAAAATGTGTGTTCATTCTTGAACACCTTTGGCCGAATAGAGGAAAGAAAGGAAGGGGAAGAGCTTGAGAAAATCGGCTATGGTGGTTTGCTAGACTAAGGTATGTTTGATGTTGTTCTTGAGATGCATGCATGTTTTAGTAGTTGACTTGAGTTCTAAAAACCCATGGTTCAATTTTGTGGATTGATGATGATTTTGTGTTTTGCCATTGATGAGTGCTTGAGCTTTTTGATAGTTGTTGATGAAAAGTGAAAGATATGTTAGAGATTAATATGTTTTGTGTTGAAGTTTTTGGTGATTTTGAGTAGTTAGGGCTAAATTACAAAAACAAATTTTTGAAGGACTCAAAGGTGAAATAAATGAGATGTATGGACTTATATGGGCACTAGGAAGATTCGGCCCTTAAGGAGTGTGACCAAACTTTGTGTATTTTGTGTTTTGTGGAATAAAGACTAAATTGTAAAAGTGCGAAATATTAGGGGTAAAAATGTAATTTACCCATTTATGTGTTATTAGACCAAATTGAATGAAAATATGTTAAATTAAGGCTTGGCAAGCTAGCTATTAAGGTGCAATGCTAATGTTAGTATTTGATTCGGTAATAATCTGTTTGGGGACAGCAGCAGTAAGGTGATTTTGGAAAATCGCCATAATTTGTAGGAGTTGAATTAGAAGCTGAGTGAATTATGCCATTAAAGCTTGAAGAGTCTATTTTCTTACAAAAGAAACTATGAAAACAAAAGAGTTACCGATCTTGAGATATTTGAAGTATTGTGGGGCTGAGTCAAAATGACTACTAGATTCCCTGTTCTGTTTTTAGAAAATCATTATAAATTGTACAAAAATGATTATAAGATAAAATTTATATGCTTAGACTCCTTAATGAGTCTAGTTTCAAATGAGATCAAATACAACACATTTTGAATTCTGTAAAATGAGAAATTTGATTCGTAGTGAAGAGTGGTCAGAATAGTCAAACAGTGAAACAGGGGAAACTTTAAGAAAAATCTGGTATTGATTGGCCAAGCCAAAAAATTCTGGAAATTTTATAGATGGAAGATATACGAGTCTATATTCAGGGAAAATTAACGGCTAGTGATTTGGAGTTTTGTAGCTCCAGTTATAAACAATTTAGCGACTACTGCTCAGGAAAACAGATCGTAGTGAATATGTGATTTTGTTGTAAACATTAATGAAAATTTGCCAATGAGTTATTTATTGACTATTATAAAGCTTACTATAAGCTATGTGTGTGAAAGTCAAATCAATATATATTATTCTGAAAGCAATACTTGAATAGTCGATTAATGACTATTTTAAATTATTGATTTGGCTCAAGGAGTTAAAGGAGGTGAATCGAGCAAAGGCAAAGAAAAGGTTATCGAGTAGTCGAGTTGGAACCGTCTTACCCAACACGAGGTAAGTCATTAAGCATGTAGTTGGTATTATTTCAATGGTCATAATGTTTATGTATTGATGCTGAATGGAATGAATAAATATACATATATATATATATGTGCATGTACGTATGTGATGATGAAATTGTTGAATGAAAGAAAAGAGGTAAGTTGTACTGAGTTGTTGATCTCGGCACTAAACGTGCGGGATAACCATTTATGACCATGAGATTGGCGCTAAGTGCGCGGGATTAAATTGTACAGCACTAAGTGTGCGATTTGACTATGTTGCACTAAGTGTGCGAAATGAATATGATGCACTAAGTGTGCGAATTGACCATGCGGCACTAAGTGTGCGAGTTTGACTATGTAGCACTAAGTGTGCGATTTGATTATGTAGCACTAAGTGTGCGAGTTGATTATATAGCACTGAGTGTGCAGACTCGATATACATTCGTGAATCATTATGGACACTATGTGTGCGACACTATTGAGTCGATCGCGGACAGCGGATCGGGTAAGTGTCTTGAGTACATGGCTAATAGGTGCTATGCTTATACTTGGTGTTGAGCTCGGTAAGTTTGAACCTATGTGACAAATATACTTGAAGTCACGTACATAAAATTTATCGTAGGATGGGTGAAAGGCCGTTTATTCGTTTGATTGTAACGAAAATAAATTGATTTATGAAAATGCTTCAATGTCCTATTGATGAGTATATGGAATGTGAATGCATGAACTGATATGAAATTGAATTGATAGGTTGGAGGAACTATGGTATGGTTCGGAATGGATGGAGTAATTAGCCTCGTTCCATTTTGTTTTCTCTTGTGATAATGTTATTGATGGATGGTAGTGCATAGCTTATGACTTACTGAGTTATAAACTCACTCGGTGTTTCCTTGTCACCCATTATAGGTTGCCTGGACCCATCTATTTTTGCGTGGTCGGGCCGTCATCGAAGTCATCACACCGGATAGCAAGTTTTGGTACTTTCTTCTTAGTTGGCTTAGAAGAACATTTTGGCATGTATAAGCTAGTACGTTGTGTTTGAATATTGGCATGTAAACTTTAAGCCATGCGAAAATGGCACGAATGTTCGATTGAGTTGGATCAAGGGTAGGCATGAAATGGACCTAGTTACTTTCGTAACAGATGCTGGCAGCAGCAGCAGTGTCATGAGATTGAAAAATCACTAAAAATAGTAGGAGTGGAATTAATTGATGAATAAATTATGTAATCGAAGCTCGATGAGTCTGCTTTCATGAGGAAGTAACGAAAAGATCATATGGGCAGTATATTAAGAGATAATCAGATTTTTGTGGGACAGGGCCAGAACGGTTTCTGGATTCCCTGCTCCGACTTTGGAAATTCATAATAAATTGACCAGAGATAATTATGGGTCGTACCATATATGTACAGATTCCTCTCTGAGTCTAGTTTTCATAGAAACAAACGGCATCAGTATTGAAGCCCCGTGCAGGGAGATATCCAATTCGTAATGGGCAAAGGTCAGTGTAGTCGACCCCTGCAACATGGGAGAATTCGACTAATAAACTGTACCAATTGGCCCGACCAAAAATTCTAGAAAAAATACATAGATGGGCACATGAGTCTAGTTTCTGGGAAAAATCACGAAACTGATTTTCGAGTTACGAAACTCAAGATATGATTTTTTTAAAACGACTGGTACACAGATTGGGCTGTGTCTGGAAAATAAATTTTATAAGGGGTTAAAGCCAGTTAACACCTCGTGTTCGACTCCGGTGTCGGTTTCGGGTTCGGGGTGTTACATTTGATTGGTATCAGAGCTATGGTTTAGTCGGTTCTAGGACTACCATAGCACGTATGAGTCTAGCTATACATGCCGAATGTTAATGTTTAAATGTGTGATGACTTCCGACGGTTGAAATGTTTTTGTTTTGATTAGTAAATGGACCCCGGTGAAGAAAGAACCCTAGCGGATGACGTTGAGAGCGTAGCGGCTGCTCCTGCTCAAGGGACGCCGCCTGTTGAACCTCAGTCATCTGCGAATAATCAAGGTGAGGGGGCTAAACAAGCCTTCTTTACCATGATGAATGAGTGGGTCGCGCAATATGCCCGAGCCAACCCGGCTGTCCAACAATTCCCAAATTTGAATAATCCACCCCAAGAGCCTGTAAGGCCATCAGTCGCTGATCCTGTGAGGCTGAGTAAGCCACCTGTAGACTTGATTAAGAAGCGTGGGGCCGAGGAGTTCAAGGCCATAGTAACTGATGATGCCGAAAGGGCCGAGTTCTGGCTTGATAACACCATTCGGGTGTTCGATGAATTGTCATGCACACCTGATGAATGTCTAAAATGTGCTGTATCGTTGTTGCGAGACTCAGCCTACTATTGGTGGAGGACCTTGATTTCCATAGTCCCGAACGAGCGGGTAACTTGGGACTTCTTTCAAACGGAATTCCGGAAGAAATTTATTAGCCAACGGTTCATTGACCAGAAGCGTAAGGAGTTCTTGGAACTCAAGCAAGGCCGTATGACTGTATCTGAATACGAACATGAATTCGTAAGACTTAGTAGGTATGCCCGGGAGTGTGTAGCTGATGAGGTTGCTATGTGCAAAAGATTCGAGGAAGGATTGAATGAAGATTTAAAGCTACTAATGGGTATTTTGGAAATAAAGGAATTCGTAACACTAGTCGAACGAGCCTGCAAGGCGGAGGAACTTGGAAAGGAGAAGAGGAAGGCTGAATTTGAAGCTAGAGATTATCGTAAAAGATCGACGGGTAAAGCTCCGTTCTCAGCTGTGAAGAAGTTCAGGGAGGACATTAATAAGTCGAGGGCGACTGCGGGAATTTCCATCAGGGCAAGACCATCGATGGGCTCCCGAGCTACTTCGGTAGCTAGTGTGGGCAATAATCGTCACGAGAAACCTGAATGTCCCCAATGTGGAAGACGACACCTAGGTGAATGTTGGGGCAAGTCTACTAACAGGACCTGTTACGGATGCGGTTCGAAGGACCACTTCATTAGAGATTGCACGGAGCTGGATGAGAAGAATAAGATTCAAGGTGCAAGACCTAGTGGAGTGACATCTAGAGGTAGACCACCGAGAATTTTAGGAGGCAGGGGTGGTAGTCAGAGGGGGGCCTCTGATACGGCCGATCGCGCCGAGAACCGTACTCCTGCTAGAGCATATGCCATTCGCGCACGAGAGGAGGCATCCTCCCCCGACGTCATCACTGGTACCTTCACTCTCTTTGATACTAATGTGATTGCATTGATTGACCCTGGTTCTACTCATTCATATGTATGCGAAACCTTAGCAACCAGTAAGACTCTACCTGTAGAGTCTACTGAGCTCGTAATTCGAGTATCAAACCCTTTGGGTCAATGCGTACTTGTTGATAAAGTGTGTAAGAGATGCCCTCTATTAATCCGAGGATCCTGTTTTCCGGCTGATTTGATGCTTTTGCCATTCGACGAGTTTGATGTTATTCTTGGTTTGGATTGGTTAACCGCGCATGATGCGGTTGTGAATTGCAAAAGAAAGACTATCGATTTGAGGTGCGCAAATAACGAAATAATCCGAGTTGAGTCTGCGGACTTAAGGGGGTTGCCAACTGTAATATCAGCAATGTTGGCCCAGAAATATGTAAGGAAAGGGTGCGAAGCATACCTCGCGTATGTACTTGATGACAAGGAGTTAGAAAAGAAACCCGAATCGGTGCCGGTGGTCTGTGAATACCCGGATGTTTTTCCTGAAGAGTTACCGGGTTTGCCACCTGTTCGGGAGGTAGAGTTTGGTATTGAGCTTGTACCTGGAACTACGCCTATTTCGATCGCTCCGTATCGTATGGCACTAACCGAGTTAAAAGAGTTGAAAGCTCAGTTGCAAGAATTGACGGATAGAGGTTTCGCTCAACCGAGTTTCTCACCTTGGGGTGCACCAGTATTGTTCGTGAAAAAGAAGGACGGAACCATGAGGTTGTGCATTGACTATCGTCAACTGAATAAAGTGACGATAAAGAATAAGTATCCGTTACCGCGTATTGATGATTTGTTCGACCAACTGAAGGGAGCCTCAATGTTCTCAAAAATAGATCTGAGATCGGGCTATTATCAGTTGCGAATTCGAGAATCGGACATACCCAAAACTGCCTTCAGGACGAGATATGGTCACTACGAGTTCTTAGTGATGCCGTTTGGGCTCACTAATGCCCCTGCGGTGTTTATGGATTTGATGAATCGGATCTTCAGGCCGTATTTGGATCGGTTCGTAGTTGTGTTTATTGATGACATCTTGGTCTATTCAAGAGATGAGACCGAACATGCTGAGCATCTGAGGCAAGTGTTGCAAATTTTGCGGGATAAGCAGTTATATGCTAAGTTCAGTAAGTGTGAGTTCTGGTTAAGAGAGGTTAGCTTCTTGGGTCATGTGGTATCCGCATCGGGTATTCGAGTTGACCCGAGCAAAATTTCAGCCATACTTAACTGGAAGCCTCCAAGAAATGTTAACGAAGTCCGGAGCTTTCTAGGGCTCGCCGGTTATTACCGACGATTTGTCAAAGGTTTCTCGATGATAGCCACACCAATGACGAAGCTACTTCAAAAGGATGTTAAGTTCGAATGGACGGAGAAATGTCAGAAAAGCTTCGATCAACTGAAAACTCATTTGACTGAAGCTCCAATTTTGGTGCAACCCAAATCGGGTAAAGAGTTTGTCGTTTATAGTGACGCATCCCTACTTGGGTTGGGTTGCGTATTGATGCAAGAAGGTCGAGTTGTGGCCTATGCATCGAGACAATTGAAGCCACACGAGAGAAATTATCCGACCCATGATCTCTAACTAGCCACCATTGTGTTTGCATTGAAAATATGGCGACATTATTTGTTTGGTGAGAAGTGCCATGTGTTTTCGGATCACAAAAGTCTCAAATATTTGATGACTCAACGAGACTTGAATCTGCGACGAAGACGTTGGCTTGAGTTGTTGAAAGATTACGAGCTTGTCATTGATTACCACCCGGGAAGGGCTAATGTGGTTGCGGACGCCTTAAACCGGAAATCACTGTTTGCTTTGCGAGCGATGAATGTACACTTGTTTGTTCTACCTGACAATGTGTTAGTAGCTGAATTAAAAGCCAAACCATTATTGACTCATCAAATTCGTGAAGCTCAGAAGGTCGATGATGAATTGGTTGCAAAACAAGCTGAGTGTGTTCCGAACAAGGAATCGGAGTTTCAGATTGATGATGATGGTTGTTTGAGGTTTAGAAGTCGTTTGTGTGTTCCAAGGAATTCGGAACTCATTCCGATGATTCTGAACGAAGCCCATTGTAGCCGAATGTCAATTCACCCAGGGAGCACGAAAATGTGCAACGACTTGAAACGTCGGTTTTGGTGGCATGGTATGAAACAAGACATCTCCGACTTTGTTTCGAGATGTTTAATATGTCAACAAGTGAAAGCGGAACATTAAGTGCCTTCAGGGTTACTTTAGCCGATCATGATACCCGAGTGGAAATGGGACCGAGTCACAATGGACTTGTGTCCGGACTGCCATTGTCCGCAAGTTAGAAGGATGCGATTTGGGTTGTTGTTGATAGGCTGACTAAGTCGGCTCACTTTATCCCCGTGCGTACGGATTTTTCATTGGATAAACTAGCCGAATTGTATGTTTCACAGATTGTGAGATTACATGGAGTACCTATATCTATCGTGTCGGATAGAGATCTGAGATTCACCTCGCGATTTTGGGAGAAATTGCAAGAAGCTTTGGGTACCAAGCTGCATTTTAGCACCGCTTTTCACCCCCAAACCGATGGTCAATCCGAGCGGATAATTCAGATGCTTGAGGATATGTTGAGATGTTGCATCCTCGAGTTTAGTAGTTCATGGGAACGGTATTTACCTTTGATTGAATTCGCTTACAATAATAGTTTTCAATCAAGTATTAAGATGGCACCTTACGAGGCTTTGTACGGGCGTAAATGCCGCACACCATTGTTTTGGACTGAGCTTGGTGAAAGAAAAATTTTCGGAGTTGATTTGATTAAAGATGTCGAACAGAAAGTAAAGGTGTTATGGCTCGAACACGGGATCGAGGAAGCTACTTGGGAAACCGAGAACTCGATGAAAGAACGATATCCAAACCTATTTACCGGTAAGATTTTCGGGGACGAAAATTTCTTAAGTGGGGGAGAGTTGTGACAGCCCAAAATTGACCCTAGCCGGGAAGTGGTTTCGGGACCGCTAAACCGAGTCACCGAAAGGTTTGAATGTGATGTTTATTGTCTAGAATATGTAATCATGAATGTGTAAAAATTTCAAGCTTCGATTTAGTCGATTGCATGTGAATTTAGTCAATAGGACTTATATGAGAAAATTTTAAAATGTGATAGGTCAATGCATGAGGACCTATTAGTGCATGTGGAAGAAAAAGGGGACTTGCATGTCAAATTCCCCCTCCCTAATATGTAGTGGCCGGCCATGCTATAGGTGGAAACATGTCTCCAACATGTTATGCTAGTGATGCATGTTAAGAAAAATAAAATAATAAGCATGGTGATTAAAAAAATGAAAGGAAGGGTGATGGAAAAAAAAAGTACATGGTCTCACCCCCCCCTTGTTGCCGTGAGTTGAGGAAAGAAAACAAAGAAAAATGTGTGTTCATTCTTGAACACCTTTGGCCGAATAGAGGAAAGAAAGGAAGGGGAAGAGCTTGAGAAAATCGGCTATGGTGGTTTGCTAGACTAAGGTATGTTTGATGTTGTTCTTGAGATGCATGCATGTTTTAGTAGTTGACTTGAGTTCTAAAAACCCATGGTTCAATTTTGTGGATTGATGATGATTTTGTGTTTTGCCATTGATGAGTGCTTGAGCTTTTTGATAGTTGTTGATGAAAAGTGAAAGATATGTTAGAGATTAATATGTTTTGTGTTGAAGTTTTTGGTGATTTTGAGTAGTTAGGGCTAAATTACAAAAACAAATTTTTGAAGGACTCAAAGGTGAAATAAATGAGATGTATGGACTTATATGGGCACTAGGAAGATTCGGCCCTTAAGGAGTGTGACCAAACTTTGTGTATTTTGTGTTTTGTGGAATAAAGACTAAATTGTAAAAGTGCGAAATATTAGGGGTAAAAATGTAATTTACCCATTTATGTGTTATTAGACCAAATTGAATGAAAATATGTTAAATTAAGGCTTGGCAAGCTAGCTATTAAGGTGCAATGCTAATGTTAGTATTTGATTCGGTAATAATCTGTTTGGGGACAGCAGCAGTAAGGTGATTTTGGAAAATCGCCATAATTTGTAGGAGTTGAATTAGAAGCTGAGTGAATTATGCCATTAAAGCTTGAAGAGTCTATTTTCTTACAAAAGAAACTATGAAAACAAAAGAGTTACCGATCTTGAGATATTTGAAGTATTGTGGGGCTGAGTCAAAATGACTACTAGATTCCCTGTTCTGTTTTTAGAAAATCATTATAAATTGTACAAAAATGATTATAAGATAAAATTTATATGCTTAGACTCCTTAATGAGTCTAGTTTCAAATGAGATCAAATACAACACATTTTGAATTCTGTAAAATGAGAAATTTGATTCGTAGTGAAGAGTGGTCAGAATAGTCAAACAGTGAAACAGGGGAAACTTTAAGAAAAATCTGGTATTGATTGGCCAAGCCAAAAAATTCTGGAAATTTTATAGATGGAAGATATACGAGTCTATATTCAGGGAAAATTAACGGCTAGTGATTTGGAGTTTTGTAGCTCCAGTTATAAACAATTTAGCGACTACTGCTCAGGAAAACAGATCGTAGTGAATATGTGATTTTGTTGTAAACATTAATGAAAATTTGCCAATGAGTTATTTATTGACTATTATAAAGCTTACTATAAGCTATGTGTGTGAAAGTCAAATCAATATATATTATTCTGAAAGCAATACTTGAATAGTCGATTAATGACTATTTTAAATTATTGATTTGGCTCAAGGAGTTAAAGGAGGTGAATCGAGCAAAGGCAAAGAAAAGGTTATCGAGTAGTCGAGTTGGAACCGTCTTACCCAACACGAGGTAAGTCATTAAGCATGTAGTTGGTATTATTTCAATGGTCATAATGTTTATGTATTGATGCTGAATGGAATGAATAAATATACATATATATATATATGTGCATGTACGTATGTGATGATGAAATTGTTGAATGAAAGAAAAGAGGTAAGTTGTACTGAGTTGTTGATCTCGGCACTAAACGTGCGGGATAACCATTTATGACCATGAGATTGGCGCTAAGTGCGCGGGATTAAATTGTACAGCACTAAGTGTGCGATTTGACTATGTTGCACTAAGTGTGCGAAATGAATATGATGCACTAAGTGTGCGAATTGACCATGCGGCACTAAGTGTGCGAGTTTGACTATGTAGCACTAAGTGTGCGATTTGATTATGTAGCACTAAGTGTGCGAGTTGATTATATAGCACTGAGTGTGCAGACTCGATATACATTCGTGAATCATTATGGACACTATGTGTGCGACACTATTGAGTCGATCGCGGACAGCGGATCGGGTAAGTGTCTTGAGTACATGGCTAATAGGTGCTATGCTTATACTTGGTGTTGAGCTCGGTAAGTTTGAACCTATGTGACAAATATACTTGAAGTCACGTACATAAAATTTATCGTAGGATGGGTGAAAGGCCGTTTATTCGTTTGATTGTAACGAAAATAAATTGATTTATGAAAATGCTTCAATGTCCTATTGATGAGTATATGGAATGTGAATGCATGAACTGATATGAAATTGAATTGATAGGTTGGAGGAACTATGGTATGGTTCGGAATGGATGGAGTAATTAGCCTCGTTCCATTTTGTTTTCTCTTGTGATAATGTTATTGATGGATGGTAGTGCATAGCTTATGACTTACTGAGTTATAAACTCACTCGGTGTTTCCTTGTCACCCATTATAGGTTGCCTGGACCCATCTATTTTTGCGTGGTCGGGCCGTCATCGAAGTCATCACACCGGATAGCAAGTTTTGGTACTTTCTTCTTAGTTGGCTTAGAAGAACATTTTGGCATGTATAAGCTAGTACGTTGTGTTTGAATATTGGCATGTAAACTTTAAGCCATGCGAAAATGGCACGAATGTTCGATTGAGTTGGATCAAGGGTAGGCATGAAATGGACCTAGTTACTTTCGTAACAGATGCTGGCAGCAGCAGCAGTGTCATGAGATTGAAAAATCACTAAAAATAGTAGGAGTGGAATTAATTGATGAATAAATTATGTAATCGAAGCTCGATGAGTCTGCTTTCATGAGGAAGTAACGAAAAGATCATATGGGCAGTATATTAAGAGATAATCAGATTTTTGTGGGACAGGGCCAGAACGGTTTCTGGATTCCCTGCTCCGACTTTGGAAATTCATAATAAATTGACCAGAGATAATTATGGGTCGTACCATATATGTACAGATTCCTCTCTGAGTCTAGTTTTCATAGAAACAAACGGCATCAGTATTGAAGCCCCGTGCAGGGAGATATCCAATTCGTAATGGGCAAAGGTCAGTGTAGTCGACCCCTGCAACATGGGAGAATTCGACTAATAAACTGTACCAATTGGCCCGACCAAAAATTCTAGAAAAAAATACATAGATGGGCACATGAGTCTAGTTTCTGGGAAAAATCACGAAACTGATTTTCGAGTTACGAAACTCAAGATATGATTTTTTTAAAACGACTGGTACACAGATTGGGCTGTGTCTGGAAAATAAATTTTATAAGGGGTTAAAGCCAGTTAACACCTCGTGTTCGACTCCGGTGTCGGTTTCGGGTTCGGGGTGTTACATTTCTTCTTTAAGAACAATACGGGAGCACCCCAGGGAGAGAAACTCGGTCTCACAAATCCCTTGTCTGTTAACTCTTGCGACTGAGCCTTCAATTCTTTTAATTCAGTCGGAGCTATTCTATATGGAGCAATCGAGATCAGTGCAGTACCCGGAAACAAATCAATGGCAAACTCTATCTCCCTGTTCGGAGGCAATCCAGGCAATTCCTCTGGAAATACATCTGGAAATTCACAGACTATCGGTACTGATCCAAGCTTCACTTCAGACAGCTCAGTATTCATTACATAGGCCAGATAAGCTTCACATCCTTTCCTCATGTATTTCTGTGCAGACATGTGCGAAATCGCCATAGATAATTTATTTGATTCATCTGTTTCAACCCACAGAGTTTCACCATTTTCATATTTCAACTCTAGTGTTTTCTGTTTACAATCTACCTTGGCATCATACAATGTCAACCAGTCCATTCCCAAAATAACGTCAAACTCATCAAATGGTAACAACATCAAATTAGCCGGAAAACAGTGACCTTGAATCATTAATGGGCAATTCTTGCAAACCTTATCAACTAGCACATATTGGCCTAAGGGGTTCGACACTTTAATAGTAAATTCAGTAAACTCAACAGGCAACTTTTTATTAGATACTAAATTCATACAAACATAGGAATGAGTAGACCCGGGATCAATCAATGCAATAACAATAGCATCATAGAGAGAAAATGTACCAGTAATCACATTGGGAGATGATGCATCCTCTCGGGTACGTATGGCATAAGCTCTAGCAGGCGCTCTAGCTTTTGATCTCGTCGCTGAATCTTTCATTACAGTTTTACTGCTAGCTCCACCTCCAGTATTTCTTGGTGGTCTACCTCTGCTAGCAGTAGTACTCTGTCTAGCACTCTGAAATTTTTCTTCTTTAACTTTCTCCGGACAGTCTCTGATAAAATGCTCGCGAGAACCACACTTGAAACAAGCTCGCTCATTTCCCCAACACTCACCAAAATGTTGCCTGCCACATTGCTGACATTCAGGCTTTCTAGATCACACATTACCCATACTTGCCACTGAAGTAGCTTGAGCTTTAGACTCCGAATATGCCCTACCACGATCTCTGTGTGAATCCCCAGCTGAAACTGTCATTCGAGGGTTTGTCTCTTTGGACCTCTTTGATTGAGATTGAAATGACTTGCTTATCGGCCTCTTTCTGACATCTCTTGCCTCAATAGTAGCTTTTCTTCTTTCCTTGTTCAATTCTTCGGCTTTAAGAGCTCGGTCAACCAATACTACAAATTCTTTCAGCTCCAAAATTCACACAAGCACTTTAATGTCCTCATTTAGCCCATCCTCAAACCTTTCACACATAATGGCCTCGGTGGACACACATTCCTGGGCATACTTGTTGAGCCTTACAAATTCGCATTCATACTCTGCCACAGACATCTTGCCCTGCTTCAATTCAAAGAACTCATTCCGTTTTTTATCAATAAATCGCTGACTTATGTATATCTTTCTGAATTTTTCTTGGAAGAAATCCCAAATAACCCTTTCTTTTGGCACCACTGCTACCAAAGTCTTCCACCAGTGGTAGGCTGAATCTCTCAAAAGTGATACAGCACACTTTAAGCACTCCTCGGGTGTACATGAGAGCTCATCAAATACACGGGTAGAATTTTCAAGCCAGAATTCCGCTTTATCGGGATCATCATCGATCTTTGCTCTAAACTCTTCAGCCCCTTGTTTTCGAATCTTGTCAACCGGAGGCTTGTTCATTCTTACCAAATCTATGCCTTGAGCAGCTACAGGAACCGTCTGAGGTATGGGAGGGGGTGGAGGAGGTTGAGCATTTGGGTTTGCTCGAATAAACTCAGTATACCAATTGTTCATCATTTGGAGAAAGGCATCCCGAGCCTCATCTCCCTGTCTCAATGTCTCAGGTCTACTTTCTGCAGGCCCGGTCCCTTGTACGGGAGCCGGCGCATTACTAGCAGCATCATCAGCCGCAGTTCCATCAGGATCCATTACTATATTAAAACAAAACACAGTTTAGAATAATCAGGAGTCACCACACTATCACAGTATCACAGTATATCTATGGCATGTATAGCTAGGCTTTTACACATACTATATTAGTCCGAGAACTGACTAAACCATAGCTCTGATACCACTAAATGTAACGCCCCTTACTCGTGTTCCACATGGAAATAGGGTACGAGGTATTACCAGCTCATAATATATATCATTAAACGAAACCGAAATAGAAATATTTCATCCAAATAGATAATGTATCATTATAACATATGTCTTGAACAATATTAGCCAACTTCAATGGCTTATACAAAATAATTTGGTTAATAATGTAACCAATATTTTAAACCTAGGCAATTATGACACGTAACAAAATAACGAAGCCTACTATACATGCCATAATTCAAAAGAAATGTTTAGTTCAAATACCGAAAAGTATTGATAGTGTGGCAGATCTTCAACGATCCTTAACTCCCGAGCAATGCCGGACGATACTATAAGACAAAAGAGAGAAAAGAAAGTAAGCTTATATAGCTTAGTAAGTAAGTATATAAATAATAATTAAAGAATCTAATATGTTTACACATTAACTCAAGTGTATCTACTTTTAATTTCAATATTTACTCCACTTTGATTGAGTTGTCTCTCCTGTGTCATGTTCACTAAATAAATCATAACTCGAGTTACAAAACTCGAAATTCAAATACGTCAAATATTCCTGAAACTAGACTCATATAAATTCTTACTAATGGTTTTTCTAGAATTTTTGGTCCATCCAATTAGTAAAGTTTATTAGTTAAAGTTTCCCCTGTTATACAGCTCGACTGATCTGACCTCTGTTCACTACGAGTTGAATTTATCCCAGTACACAATTCAAATAGCCATGAAAAATGTCTCATTTAAAACTAGACTCAATAAGGAATCTATACATATAAACTATATTTCTTAATATTTTTGTACAATTTTTAATGATTTATCAAAGTCAGAACAGGGGATCACATAGTCAATCTGAACAAGTCACACACAAATATAAATATCTCAAAATATAGAGTTCCTTTGCTTTCTATGTTTCTTTTATATGAAAATAGACTCATTGAGATTTAATTTCATATCTTATTCAGCCTCTAATTAAATTTATACTATTTTTGGTGATTTTTCAAAGTCACGTTACTGCTACTGTCCAAAACAGTATTATTGCAAATTTACTCTTTCACACTTTCTTTGTATTAACCTCACTTCGCATACATATCACAATTCATTTTCACCACATTTCATACATCAAAAGTATAAGTCCATGATTACAATGCCACTGTAAAATTATCCCGTTGAACAAATCGGATCAATCCTCGATACTTGATGGTTTCAGCACACTGCCCCATTATCATATTTCATATAATTCGGCTCTGTTGTACACATGGTGAACACTTAGTACCACCCATGTGACCTAGCTAATTTATCTCATAGCTCTCTTGTCTACATGGTGTCCTTCACTTGGAATCACACATGCGGCCTAGCTACATTTATCTCTCCCGTAGCTCTCTTGTCTACATGGGATACACCCCGTATCACACATGTGACCTAGCTACTACATAGTATCTTGTAGCTTTCTTGTACACATGATGTGCACTCAGCACCATACATGTAACGTAGCTACGCTCCATCTATATTATTAAATCTTTCCGAATGTTCAACCGGGATTTCTCTCTCTATTACTTATTTCCATTCCTCCAATAGTTGATTTATGTTTCAAAATTAGCTAAAATACATATAATAGGCTGAAATATAAAAATGTAAATGAAGTTAATGTATTATTTATATACAAACTTACCTCGGTGCAAAATATAGAAATTTTGCAATTTAGTCCAAAACCTTTTCTTTCCCCCGTTCGAGATCGATTCCATACATTTCTTGATCTATAACAACACATTTAGCTCATTTAACACTCATACTATTTATTTCAATCCACAAATCACATTATGGAAAAATTACATTTTTGCCCCCTAACTTTTACAAAATTACGATTTTGCCCCTAGGCTCGGGAATTTAATTTCAGCCCTTATTATTATGTTTTATGACATGCTGATCATTTTTCCCTTCTATGACAACATCAAATTCTCACTCTAACACATAGTTATGAACAATAGGTATTTTTACTGATTATGCCGTTTTGCTCGTTTTCGCTAAAAACCGCTTAGAAAAGACCGTTCTCCTAACTTCAAAAATTCATATTCTACCATAAAACATCAAAATACATGCATATCATTCATGGGTAAAATTTTAAACATAAACCCTAGCTCGAAATAATGGTAGAAATAGGTAGACCGAGCTACGAGGATTTCAAAAATGTAAAGAACATTAAAAACGGGGCTTGAATGCACTTACTATTGAGCTTGAAAGCTTGGGAAAAACCCTAGATATGGAGAACATGTAAGTTTCGGCCAAGCTTGAATGAAGATGAACACATTTTTGTGTTATTTTTCTCATTTTATTTCATTTAATATACAAATGACCAAAATACCCTTACTACGAAACTTTCTTAAAATTCCATCCATGTCCTAATTTTTGTCCATATAAATTATAATGGTCTAATTTCCATTTAAGGACCTCTACTTAAAACCCCCATTTCAATCAAGTACTTTATGAACTAGAACACAGTTTTTTTACCTATTTCAATTTAGTCCTAAATATTAAATTAAACACCCAATCGATAAAATTTCGCAACGAAATTTTCACACAATTATGAAATCATAATATAAACACTAAAACTTAATCAAAATAATTTTTTTCAACCTCGAATTCATGGTTTCAAAACCACTATTCCGTTTTAGCCCTAAATCAGGCTGTTACATTTACAAAGGTGAACTAACCATGCGACTTAATGATAAGCAAGTTACCTTCAGTGTTGTTGAATCTATTCAATGAAAGGACAAAGAAGAATGCCATATTGTTGATGTGCTACATGCTCTAATTGAGGAAGAATTCAATGAGCAAAGCATAGTACATTCTGAAGAGTTTGTAGTGACATTTGATGTCGAATCCTTAGACAATTGTGACAGCATAGTTGAAGCTAATAATCTTGAACTCAAGCATGGATGGCAGATTGAATCCTTAGACCTAGCCAATAGAACAACCCCTATTTTCAAACCATCTATTAAAAAAGCTCCTGCTCTGGAATTGAAACCACTACCTCATCATCTTAAATATGTCCTTCTAAGTGATTACAATACTTTTCCAGTTAATGTCTTCACAACACAAGATGTAACTCAAGAAAAGAAATTAGTCCAAATTCTCAACCAACATAAACAAGCTATTGCTTAGAGTATTGCCGATATTCAAGGTATTAGTCATTTTTTTTGCATGCACAAGATCAAGTTAGAAGATGAAAGTAAGTAATTAATTGAATAGCAAAGTAGATTAAACAAAAAGATGAAGGAAGTTGTCAAGAAGGAAATCATAAAATTGCATGATGCTGGAATTATTTACCAGATTTCTGATAGCAATTGGGTAAGTCTAGTGCAATACGTGCTTAAAAAGAGTGGCATCACTGTGGTTCACAACGATAAGGATGAATTAATTTCTACACGTATTCCCACTGGATGGCGAGTTTGTATGGATTATCGCAAATTGAATTTGGCCACAAAGAAGGATCACTTCCCACTTCCTTTCATTGACCAAATATTGGATCGGCTTACTGGAAAGGACTATTATTGCTTTTTAGACCACTATTTTAGGTACAATCAAATTGCTATTGCACCGAAGGATCAGGAGAAAACAACCTTCACCTACCCCTTTGGTACTTTTGCTTTTCATCGTATGCCTTTTGGTCTTTGCAACGCACCAGCCACATTTCAAAGGTTCATGATGGCAATATTCTCAGATATGATCAAAGACCCTTTAGAGGTGTTTATGATGATTTCTCAGTCCATGGGAATAATTTTGATTATTGCACTAACAATTTGGATAAAAAAACTGAAGCAATGTGAGGACACACATCTTCTCCTGAATTGGGAAAAATGTCATTTCATGGCAACTGAAGGCATTGTGTTAGGACACCAAACCTAAGGTGGAAATCATTGAGAAATTACCTCCACCAAAAAAGTGAGAAGTATTCGCAGTTTTCTTGGACATGCGGGGTTTTACCGAAGGTTTATTAAAGATTTTTTGAAAATTGCAAAGCCCTTATGCTCATTGCTGGAACAAAATCAAAAATTTTTCTTTGACGATGCATGTCTGGATGTCTTTATTCAGTTAAAAAAATAGCTAGTGAATGCACCCATTATCGTTGCACCAGATTGGTCTCAAACTTTTGAAGTTATGTGTGATGCAAGTGACTTTGTTGTGGGTGCTGTTATAGGACAACGAAAGGGAAAAAATATTTCACGCCATCTATTATGCTAGCAAAACTCTTACAGAGGCTCAACTCAATTATACCACCACAGTGAAAGAATTGCTGGCTATAGTCTTTGCTTTTAACAAGTTTCGTTCCTATCTTCTCGGTACAAAGGTTACTATATTCACTGATCATTCAGCGTTGAGATATCTCTTTGCGAAAAAGGATATCAAGCCAAGACTGATACGTTGGATATTACTGTTGCAAAAATTTGACATCAAGATAAAAGATCGTAAAGGTTCAGAGAATCAAGTTGTAGACCATCTGTCTCGATTGGAAGTTGGTAGCAAAGACAAAAACATACTTCAAATTTTCGACGCATTCCCATATGAGAAGTTATTTGCCGTAGATGCAACTCCTTGGTATGCGGACTTTGTTAATTATCTAGTGTGTGGAAAACTCCCATTAGGTGTCACAGGCCATAAAAAAGAAAGATTTCTTCGTGATTAGTGAAGTATCATTGGAATGAACCGTTTTTATTCAAGGTATGTTGATCGCGTGATTCGTAACAAGTAATAAATATTTATAATGAAGATCAAACCTGGACTAACTATTATCACGACGAAAAGGCAAGCGCACCTATAGAACAATAGTATAGTAATGGCAAGACCGAGATATCGTACCCAAGGGAACCAAAAGTACTAGTAATAACTATCTTTTTATTATTTAACCTAGAAATAAAGAGGGGTTGTTTATTAAACTAATTAACTAAACTAATTAACTAACTAAACTAAAGAAAAGAGAAAATTTGGAAAAAGACTTGAAGAAAAGTAATTGATAAAGACAACACCCAAGGAGGAATCCACCTAGATTTCACTTGTTATCTGACTCTGAACTAGACGATTTATTCACTTGACTTGATCCGTGAGACTCCCTAACCTATATATTATCTCTTTCGAGACTAATAACACCTAACCCTCAGTTGAATTAATCAAAATTTCTTTCTTAATTAAAACCACTAGGGAAGCAGTAAATCGATCTATGGACTCCCATATTAGGTTTCACCCTAATCTGGTAAAATCTCGTAACACTATTTCTAGGTATTCGATCAACTCCGCTTAATTATGCCAAATCTACTCTTAGACAGGGACTTTTGCTCCTCTGCATAAGCACATCAAATCATGAATTAATACCCGAAATATTAACTCAAGCATTAAGAACACATAATTAAGAGTAAATCAAGTATTTATCATATAATTCAGATAATAATAACAAGATCCATCATAGGTTTCAACCCCCTTAGGTATCTAAGGGGTTTAGTTCATAATAAAATAAGAGTACATCTCAAAAGTATGAAAATAACAAAACATAAAGAAAACTCTAAAACTTATGAAGGAATTTTAAGAGAGATCTTCAGTCTTAAAGTAGCTCCTGCTTTTGGGATGGGTCGTCTGGCTTCCTTTAAGTAATTCCCAGCGTGTGGTTCTGTACTCCTGAAAAGTTCAGGAGGAGAGTCCCCTTTCTAAGTCATACTTAGGGTGTTTATATAGGCTTTGGATTGACTTTCTTCTTCCCTAAGTATCATTTTCCGTGTAAAATACAACTCTTTGAAAAAAGGACAAGCCCGTGTGCCACGGCCGTGTAACGTGTTTGCCAGGCTGTGTTCGATAGGTGTTAGCGCACCAGTTCTATATCCCAACATAATGAAATGTTGCAGCAGCCAATTATGGAGGTTGAATTATTCGATGCTTGGGGTATGGATTTTATGGAACTATTTTCAAGTTCATTTGGAATCTTTATATATTAGTAGCTATTGACTACGTCTCGAACTGGGTTGAAGCTATTACAGTTCCAAAGGATGATGAAATGACAGTGCTAAAATTTTTTCACAAGCATATACTCACCTTCTTTGGCACACCAAAGGCATTGATTAGTGATCAGGGTACACACTTTCATTGCAACCAAGTGGCAACTGCACTGAAGAGATATGGAGTTAAGCATAGAATGGCTACAACTTATCATCAACCAATGGACAAGATGAAGTATCGTATCAACAAATTAAGAACATTCTTGAGAAGGTCGTAAACCCTTCGAGGAAAGATTGATCTTTCCAATTGGATGATGTTTTATACACATTATGGATAGCATACAAAACTCTATTACGGATGTCGTCGCATTAATTGGTTTTTGGGAAAGCATGTCACTTGCCAGTTGAACTGGAACACAAAGCAATATAGGCAATTAAGCAAATGAACATGGACTATGAAGTGGCTGGAAAGAAAAGACTATTGGATATCAATGAAATAGAGGAGATTAGGAGAAATGCTTATGAAAACGTTGCAATTTACAAGGAAAAGACCAAACAATGGCATGAGAAAATTATTTTACAATGACAGTTTATCATTGGTCAACAGGTTTTATTATTCAATTCTCGACTCAAATTGCACCTAGGTAAATTCCGTTCACGTTGGTCTAGACCTTTTGAAGTTGTCGATGTATTTCCTCATGGTGCAGTCACAATTCAAGATTTACGTGATGTACACCAATTCAAAGTAAATGAATAGAGGCTGAAACCCTATTTTAGCAACAGTGATCAAAAGTAGCTAGAGACAATTAAATTAGTCGAAAAGTTTTAATTTTTAATTAGTACTCCGTGATTTTAGTTTATTTTATTTATGTTTTGTTAAAGTTTATTTTCATTCATTTCTTCAGAATAATTAGGTACCATTGTCGACATATTGAAATCTTATTGTCAACGCATTCTATAAGTCTGTTGATTGCGTGATATTCGCAACAGGTTTTAAAGATTTATAAATGAATCGTTCTTGAGACTAACTTAGTATCATGATTAAGGCAAGTCTACCTATCAAACAGTAGTATAGCTCAGCAAGATCGGATTGTCAAACCCAAAGGAACTACGAGTACTAGTATTTACTTTCTTTTTATTATCTAGCCTAAAAATTAAGAGGTTTGGTTATCTAAACTAATTACTAACTAAGAATGTTTAGAAAGAAAACTCGGGAAAATACTTTTGGGAAAATTCAATAGATGGAGACAATACCTAAGGAAAAATCCACCTAGACTTCACTTGTTATTTGACTCTGAATCAGACGATTTATTCATTTGACTTAATCCGTAGAAATCCCTAAGTTATATTATTATCATTCTCGAGACTAATAATGTCTAACCCTAGGTTGAATAATTGAAATCTCTTTCTAATTAACACCCTAGAATTGCATTAACTCGATCTATGGATTCCCTTATTAGGTTTTAGCCTAATCTGGAAAAATCTTGTCACCCTATCTCTAGGTGCGCAATCAACTCTGCTTAATTATGATAATTTTACTCTTAAACAAGTTCTATTCCTCCTCTGAATAAGAGCGTTAACTTGAATCAATATCTTGGAATATTAAAACAAGAATTAAGAACACATAATTAAGAACAAGTCAAATATTTATCATACAATTCAGATAATAACAACAAGATATGTCTTAGGTTTCATTCCCCTTAGGTATTTAGGTGGTTTATTTCATATTTATGAAAGAAAACATCTCAAAAGCATAAAGATAACAAAACATAAGAAATCCTAAAACTCCTGAAGGAACTTGAAGGGAGATCTCCAGTCTTGATGATGAATTCAGATCTTGAGATAGATCAAGCGGCTTTCCTTGAGTAATTCATTGCTTCCTACTCTACATCCCCCTCCTAAGTGCCTTCTCAAGTGTTTAAATAGGCTTTTGAATGCCTAAGAGCCCTAAAAATTGGCCTTTTCTGAATAGGACTAAACTTGGGCTCGGCAGGGACACGCCCGTGTGCGATTACTCCAGCCCGTGGTCAAGGATGTTAAATAGGCACGGGCGTGTGGTCTACCCGTGTAAGTCATGCTTCGATCTTGCAAAATTGACACAGCCGTGTGACACACCCGTGTGAGGAAGTCCAGGCCGTGTTATTTTCCCATGTGGGTCTATTTTCTCTGTTTTCAGCCCGTTTCTCGCTCTTTTTACTCTTCTATGCTCACCTAAGTATAAAACATGAAATTAAAGGATTAGGAGCATCGAATTCACCAAATCTAAGGAGAAATCATCCATAAATGCACTAAGCATGGGATAAAAATATGTATAAATTGCGGTTTATCATCTGTACTGTAACAGCCCGTTTTTGGGTCAAACCAAAATAGTGGTTTCAGGACCACAAATTTGAAGTAGAAATGTTAATTTTATTATTTCTTTAAGGTCTATAGTATGATTAAATGATTGTGTGAAAATTTTGTTAATAAATTTTATCGATAGAGTGTCCAATTTGACTAATGGACTAAATTGTAATAGGTGCAAAATATGTGTTCTGGAAGTTAGAGGTTCTTAATTGCTATGAAATTTTCAATTAAAGGTCTTTAAATGGTAATTAGACCATTATACTTTAATTTGGACAAAAATGGACACGGTTCGATAAAATTTCAAAGTTTTAAGTGAAAGGCATTTTGGTCATTTGGTAAATAAAGACAAAAATAACTAATAAAAAGATGTCATCTTCCCCAATTTAGTCCCCCATGGTCGAAAATCACAAAGGAAGACATAGCTAAGGTTTGGCCAACTTCCAAGCTCAATTATAAGTCCGTCTTTGTCCCATTTTTAATGATTTTTACGTTTTTGTAAATATTGTAACTTGATTTAGCTGTTCTAAGGACTAATTTGAAAGAAAATCAAAGTCTAAAATTTTAACCATGTTAAATATTTGTGTATTTTGATGTTTAATGGTAGAAAATGCATGTTTGGTGTTAGATAAACAACATTTACCAAGTGATTTTTGATGAAAACGTCAAATAGGGACCTATTTGTAAAAGTTGTAAAATGTATGTAAAAATGTGAATAAATAAAAAATGTGGACTGTTATGAGCATGAAATAGGTTCGGCTAGGCTTGGGTGTGATGAAATCGAATGAAAATCATTTTTACGAGCTTAGGGACTAAAATATAAAAAGTTGAAAAGTTAGGGGTAAAAATGTAATTTTCCATAAGGTGTTTTTGAGAATAAATTGAATAATTTGATGATTAATGAGTTAAATGTGGTATTATGGATCAAGAAAGACGAGGTTCTGACCTAGACCGGGGAAAGAACAAAGTGGTGGACTAAATCGAATTATTAGCCATTTTGTACCGAGGTAAGTTCGTATGTTAAAAATAAGCTTTAGAATACTTGTATTTAAATGCTGTAATATTGCATGAATTGTATATTTGATTATGTGAATGATTATAATTCTACGAACGAGTTCGATGATGAATCGACAAGCAAGAAATCGCGTTTGAACCTTAGGAATAGATAGGATACAAGTGACATGTCACTAGGGTCATTATGTGTTATGTGATTATGTGATCCGGGTGTTGGCCTTGTACGTCCTACCGATGGCTGAGTATACCGACATATGTTGTGGATACTTGACAGCTTGCGTGAGCAGCACCGCGTAGCTACGTCTTGACTGACAGCTTATGTGAGCAGGTCCGTTGATAGCTCGAGAGTGAGCAACTATGTGATATGAGACTTGGGTAGCTTTGGCTACATATGTGGCACTTAGTGTGCAAATTTCCCAAGTATCTGACATTTTTTTCCCTAGTGTTTCACAGGTATGTCAAAGATGAGAATATGTGTAAGTTCATTTCGAGAAGGTTCAGGTATGTACGCAAGGTTCATGTTTATTAAATGCTTGAAATGATGAAAATGAGGTAAGTTTTGTGATGGAATGAATTATGATCATGAGACTATGGTAAATTCACATCTAATTATGTTATATTATTTGATTGTTATATGCATGGTAGGTTGTTTATTTCTTGCATACGAGCTTACTAAGCTACATAGCTTACTCCGTTTATTTTCAATGTTTTTATAGTGTTGCCAAGCTAGCTAAGATCGGAGATTCGAATCACACTATCAAACTTTCATTTTGGGTATTGATGATCTTAGTATTTTGAAAGTATGGCATGTATAGGAACTTGATCATTTTGTTATATGTGTTATTATGGTTGGCCAAATGTATTGGCTTGTAATAGCTATTGGTAGATTTGGTACCTTGTTATGCTAATTGGCTCAATTTGGCTAACATGATTGTAAGCCTAAGTATGTTCATATATGTGCCAATGTCTTTAGTGATATGGTCATGGTATACTTGGTGAATGATGGAATGTGACTTATAACATGAATGTGTTATGTTAGAAATCTGATTTATTGGTGGGATGATTATCTTATGCACAAATAGGTGTCATGAAAGTAGTTAATTGAGGCTTAATGAATGTGAAATTGCATGATTAATGTTGGGACATAATAAATGTTGTGAGCATGATAGTGGATGGTATTACATTGATATGTATTAGTCTTGAATGTGGGTGTTTGGTTGTCCAAATATGCTATGTTATATGGCATCAAAGTTGTGGCAAGGTTTATGTTAATAAGGATATGCTAATAAGGGCGGCAAATGGCTTGGTAAATAGCCTTTATTTTATCCATACGAATAGACACACGGGCGTGTGTCTAGGCCATGTGTGACACACGGTCTGCCCCATGGGCATGTGTCTTAGCCGTGTGTCCCATGCACCTTAATTTTGAGAAACAGAATGCTCAGAATTGAGCACGTAGGTAGAGACATGGACGTGTGTCTCAGTCGTATGGATGACACGGCCTCAAGCACGGGCATGTGTCTTGGGCGTGTAAAGTCTGCATTTATTTTGTGAAAATTTAATTATCCACATGGCCTAGCACATAGGCGTGTGACTTGGTAGTGTGCCACCAATTTGTTCATGCATTGCAAAATAGAAAGTTACACGGGTTAGGGACACGGGCATGTGTGACCACACGGGCCTGTCCCATATCCACACGGGCGTGTGACCCCTGTTTAGTGAAAAAATTTTCTAAGTTTTGTAAAATTTTCCCGAGTTGTCGGTTTAGTTCCGAACCACTTCCATTGCATGTTTTGGGCCTCGTATGCTTGTATTAGGGACTTTATTATTAATTGCAAATGGTTTTAATTTGGGCGTAAATTTATGGCTGCGATTGTTTGTGTGGTAAGTCCGGTAATGTCTCGTACCCTGTTAGGGTGTTACATGTACTACCATTTATAACTCAATAGAATTTAGGGAAATTCAGATTCCACTGTTGGATCAAAAATCACTCAGTCGTTTGATCTTTCTGAGCGGGCACAATTTCTATTGGACACAACTATTCCCGCCAGCCTTATATCTCTCCTCAAAACAACATGCCTATCCATCTTCCTCTTTCACTCATTATAATTCCTCAGCCACTGTACTGATTATAACGCATTCAAGCAACCATTTTTATTTCTTTTCTCTTCTAAAGATCATATCATTTTAAATTTAAATTGTTCTCCCTCAAAAAAAGATGGCCAAAACAAGAGGTAGGTCAAAAAAGCCACCAAATCTGCTAGAGAACATGCGCCTACTGCTACCACAGTCCGTGAATTGGAATCCCCTAAGCCAGTGCAGACAAAAGACCCAGTAATCTTTTTTAATAAAGCGGCAAAAGAACGATTTCATGACAACATGTTAAAGCAAATCTTCTACCCTGAACAGGTCATTTCCCTTTCGCCACAATAAGACTTGGGTAAGCAAGACTCCAAAACCATCTCAAAGTTAAACTAGGAAACTTTTTGCAGTCATCCTGGAAGCTATTCTCCTTCACTGGTAAGTGAGTTTTATGCTAATCTCTACAATCATGAATTAGAGTTCATTTTCATTCGAGAAGTTTTAATACCATGGGACGCTGAAAAAATCAATGACCTGTACAAAACCAGGGTCAATGTTGACGAACACTCCGAGTTCATTGATGACATCACAAATGAAAAATGAGACCTGTTGGCAAGAGACTTGTGTGTTGAGGGAGCAGTGTAGATAGGTTTCTATCAAAAGAATTATACGATGCATCGTCACTTTCTGAACCTACAAGACAAAATTTGGTTTCATTTTGTCAACTGCAGACTAAAACCCTTTACTCACAACACCACAGTCACCCTCAAAAAATGTGTCTAATACATTCTATTGTCAAGGGCAGAAAAATTGATGTAGGCGCAATACTTCACCAAGAAATTGCTGATTGCACCGCAAGGCAGACTGTGATATTGGTTTTCCCATCACTGGTGATGTTATTATGTCAGCAAAGAGGAATCGTGCCCCATGCTGGTGAGGAAGTCTTGGAAAATAAGGGCCCAATCAATGAAGCCTCTATAGAAAGAATGACTTTTGTCAAGGACAAGTCGATACTAAAAGAGGCAAAAACCAACAAGACAAGAAAAGGTAAAACCAAAACCAACAGGAAAGAACAAACCTGAATGCAGATACATTGTTATGACGCAAACTGAAAGATGTCGACAAAATGGTCAACTCTATCAACAATAGGCAGATCATGCTTGTTGCTACAGTAGAGGATATGGAGAAATCCCGTAATTTGCTTTATACTTATACTAGAGCCTAGAATAGTTCTATTGTAGCCACATTAGGCCAACTGAGCCCATCCCCACTACCGGATTTCCTAGTGTTTCCACCAATCATTCGAAATTATGACCTCTCTTCCTTGGATGACGACTTAGAAGACTGAGACAGATCAATGACGTCTCCACCCATTGTGCAAGTCTCTAATAATAAGAAAGAATAGGAATCTAGGGATATTGAAGAATGCCTACGAAAGATTGACAACTGTTTGAATATGGTATTTTTATTGATCAAGAGGACATTGTTGTTGAGAAGGAAGTTGCTACTGTAGAAGAGGAAGTTGTTTCCAAAGAAGAGGAAGTTGTTGCTGAAGAAGAAGAAGTTGCTGAAAATAAGAAAGAAAAAGAAAAAAAAAAGATATTGTTGAGAAGACTGTCATCGCAACCGAGTTTGTGGGTGCAAATATTGATAATTTAGAGCGAGCTAGTGCGAGACCGGTGAAAGTTGTTGAGGTAACCAGTTAGGAGCAATGCAATTTATTGGCAATAGTTGTCTACACTAGACCACTCTAGGTGGCCTCTCTTACACAGGAAGTATCTGATGATGTCAGGATAGATCCAGGAACTGAGGAGCAATCTGAGGACCGTGCAAAGCCTAAAGAAAAGAAAAGGAAGTGCTCCAAGGATAAAAAAAAAAGAAAGAAGAAGGAGAAGAAAATAAGGAGAAAGAAACATTTTGTAGCCACATCGACGACCGAGGATAACTGAGTTAGTTTCTTTTAAGCTTTAGTTGTAGTATTCATGCATTGCATGTAGCTGTAGGTTTTATTTTGATAAGTATATATTGCCATTACATTTTATTGTCATTACATTTTCATGTTAGTGCATTGGGGACAATGCAAACTTTAAGTTTGGGGGAATGCACATAGGGCTTGGAAATGCACCCACATTTGAAAAAAAAATTTCAAAAATGAAGCATGCAAGGTTTAATTATAGTTAATGAAAATTGTTCAAAAATTTTTGTTACATTCGACGCTTAATTCTTGAATCATGTAAATTATCAATAAACGAATTGGATAAATTTGACAGAAGGTTGTAGCTTTAATTATTTGATGAATGGATTAGGTTGCATTAGTAATGGATGACTGCTATCATTCCTTAAATCTTGAATGAATCTGCTTTTTATAGCTACTTATATATGTATATATAATTATAAATTAGACACACTCCAAAGTGGGTGTAGTATGGAATGTTAAAGAGGGAACACTCCAATACTAGCGTTAGAAAAATAAATCTGGCCAAAGGTTGCTCTACATGAGTGTGTGTCGACACAATTACATACTCCTTGGGGGTTTGTTAAACTCCATCGTTACTTCTTAGGAACAAGGGTATAGTAATGCAACGATATCCTTTATTCCAAAAAAAATGTATATATAATATATAAATACTTAGTATTGTACAATAAATGTTGTAATGGTAGATAGAAATTAGGGTTCGAAGCATGATGCTAGCATTGATAAAGTTGCAACCTTATTCATTCATGTTTATGAATTGTCGATGCAATATTATTTCATCTGAATGTGAGTCATTCATTAGGAATTTAGAGGGTTCAAGTTGCTAGAATGATCATTTACCTTAGTAAAAAAAATTGAACCTTGCTAGTTTCTGCTTTACTTGAGGACAAGTAAAAACTCAAGTTTGGGGGTGTGATAGCACTAGAAAGAACATAGGTTTTTCCCCTTACTTATTGATTAAATTGTTCCCATTTAGTTATCCTTAGCATATATTTTAGCATTTTCAGTTTAGTAAATTGCATTTTATAACTCAATGAACCCTAACCTATTTTATCCTTAATTTTGCTACATTATTGCATTAATGTCACTGCATAAGTTAATTTCAGATTGCATCTAGAATTTTCGTCGCACGTGACAGCTATCCGGATAAAAACTAAAATTGCATGAGCTGTCCAGTCTAGTATAACCAACCTGTACGTACAAGGACAGAATAATTCTGAGGAACGGACACCTGTACTATTGGAGGAGGGCATAAAAGGTGGACATGAGAAGAAAAGGGAAACTTTTCTTTTTCCGGATGATCAACTTTATCATCTTACCTTGAAGCTTGTGACCATGCCAACTTAAGCCTCTTACGGGTGAGCCAACGTGAAAACTAGACGCAGACTAGCTTCTGATGAGACCTAAGTACGAGACAAGAGGGAATAGAGAGATTCAGTCCAGTTGTCTAAGAATAGAATTCTCCACTCGATTCTTTCTTATTTCTTTCTAAATATTGGTGATTACTCTCTGTTTTCTATTTGTATAGAAGTGCACATCAATTCTTGGTGATATCTTATCTTATTCAATCTTGCTTTTATTATTTAATCTTAGAGTTTGAATTTTTTTAACACAGAAGTGTTATTACAATCACTGGCATTGAAAAGTGCAGTAATAGTTTGAGCCAACAAGAATTACAACGGAAGTTGAGTGAGGATTAGAGGAATTTAGTCCATTTGTTCTTAATAGTACCATATTGCCATCATCGGAAGGTAGGGTTAGTATGCATGTTGAAGTCTCAGATTAAATAAAGGAGTGACGTTGGGTAATATATACATTGAATTTTATTGCTTCGACAATCACCTATCATTTTATACCTTGTGAGCACTTAGTATTCTACTGAAGATTCAAGTTGGGGATCCCAGTTTATCATTATCATATTTTATTTTATTGTTTTCAAGTTATTGTATTGACAACTCTTCTCACAATTTATCTCATTTCTACCTAATTGTTTCGTCGATATTAATAGACAAAAGACTACCATCCCTGTGGGATTGATATCCAACAAACTCACATCTGTCTACTATACTTGTATCGACAGTGTACGCTTGCACATTATTGCTGTGAGGTTAAAAAACCAATCAATAGGCGTGTCGTCTAGCCATGTGTCACACACAACTGACTCACATGCACATGTCTCAGGCCGTGTGGAGATGAAATTAGCCAAATTCAAGCCATTTCCAACACCAACTCATGCAACCACCTAAAAGCATTTTGTGCACATGATCAAGGCATCATAACATGACCAAAACCAACAGGAATTGACCAATTCAATAGTCTAAAGCCATTCAACGAATATGTCATGTAAGGAACCTCAAAAGCAAACATACAAACATACCTAAACATATGTATACTTGACCATATTTCATTCATGCGCATCAAGTTCAATACCTTTTCAAAACATATCCTACCTTGACTATATTGAAACTAATCCATCACATACCATATTGGCCATTAAAACCTGCATCAAACCATTTCTATATTAATACATACTAATAAGGCATCAAAAGTACTAAGATGACCCAAACCAACCAACATCACATGGTGCCAAAACAACTTATACATGCCAAGATCATCAACCAACATTCAACTAACATTAAACACAAGTCCACCAATACATGCCATTATAACCTTGGCCAAAACATCAAAAACTACCGATATAATTATTGGATAGTGTAATAGATCTTCGATGAGCTTCCAAATTGATTGAGATTCCGATTATTTATAAGACATAGGAAAGAAAACTACGTAAGCACATAATGCTTAGTAATTTCATAAAACTTAAACATAACTTACCATTTCAATACATAACATTAAGATTAAGCATAACATAATCCAACCACAAGCTTGGCACAAGCCTAAGCACCATCAACAACACATGTTCATTCAAACATAACTCACTAGAATTAACATAAGGTAAGCTATTTGTACAGGAACATACTTCTTTTGAATGTATCATTTTCATGAATATAAATATGCTTCCATTGAAGCTTTCCATTTCAATCCTTTTCATAATTTCATGATATAGTTTATCTGAACACTTACCATTCTTTTCCTTTCATGCCCTTTGAACCATTTCGGATATCATTGGATACTGGGGAAAGCTCATACGAAGTGTGCTAAACATATAACCATAACCTTTCCTTTACATCGTTGCTCACACGAGCTATGAAATGGGCCTGCTCACACGAGCTGTAGGTTGGAATGTAAGCTACACGATGCTGCTCACATGAGCTATGGAGTACCCGCAACAAATGAAAGACCTCAACCATCGGTAGGACATTCAAGACCAACACTCGAAACATAGAAACCTAATGACTTGTCATTTGTATCCTACGAATTCCTAAGGTTCAAACGGGGTTCGATAACCGTCATGGCATTGTTGGATATTCATCATTCAATTATATGACAATTAACATAATAATGTATACTCGAAAATAACATTAGAAATTATTCTTATTCATACGAACTTACCTCAACGATTTGAGCGTAAAAACAGAGACAACTAATCCAAGGCTTTAGCTTTTCCCTGATCTAAGTTCGTACGTGGTCTATCTTAGTCTAAATAGAAAAATTCAATTCATTTAATACTTCTATTATTCAATTTAGTCCATATTTCATATTTTGCAAAATTACAATTTTACTCCTAATATTTTAACTTTTTACAATTTAGGCCTTAAGCTCGTAAATTGAAATTTAAGCATTTTAATCCTCATCTCATGCTAGCTGAATTCACTAGGGGCCCATATCAACACATACAAACCATCATTTCAAAAATTTACCATGAATTTTTATTACTTTTACAAAAAAGTCCCTAATTGACAATTTCATCAAAAATAACTTTACAAAACTTGTTTATTTATCAACAAGGTCTCATAATCTTCCATTAAACATCAAGAATCATGCAAGAAACCCTAATTCTTTAATAGTTTTGTAAATTAATCCTCGGGCTAGCTAGGTTAAGCTACAATTATCCCGAAAACATAAAAATCATTAAAACGAAATCAAAAATCATACCATGCAACTGAGACTAATTTGTCGAACCCTAGCAAGCTCCCATGGTGAATTTGGTTGAGAAGACAACATGAATATGATACTTTCTTTTTCATTCTTTTATTTTATGTTAATACCTTATCCATAAATGTCCACTAACCCTTTAATTGGTGTATTTACCATCTAAGTCCATTAGATTAAAATTTTATAGCTATTAAACACCTTTAACTAATAGAACTATAATTTTTTACTATTTACGATTTAGTCCTTTTCACATAATTAAGCATCCAAACGTCAAAATTTCTTAATGAAATTTTTATATGACCTTAATAACAAAGGCATTAAAATAATTAAATAATAATTTACTCATCAGATTTGTGGTCTCGAAACCATTATTCTAATTTCACTAAAAACGAGCTGTTACACTTCCACATTTTGACGTCACTAAAATAGTAAGTCACGTCACGACCTCGTGTAGTTTGATGTCTTGATGTCACTTAATGTCGGTCAACGTTGCGACCAGGGAGGTTGGTTGTTGAGACATAGCCCCTATTTTTGGCAAAAAAGAACCACTTGGTCCCAATTCAAGACATGCACATCTGCCAATTTGATTCAAGCCATAGCATACCATCATCATCAAGGGAAATTCATGCCAACAAATCACCAAACCAATTTCAACAGGATCCAAATCTATCATGGCCTTAATTTACTAAAAAATAAACCATGACATTTCATGCATTCCATTACAAACTTCACCTATGCCAAATCTATCAAAACATGTCTTTTTCCAATTACATACACTTATGTACATATACACATTCATTGCGTATATATCTTAAGCATGAGTTTCAACAATCAATATTAGATCACATTTCTTAACCATTCAACATCTAAGCCCATTTTGTTCCCGAACTTACATTTAATTATGTCAACCATATTTAGCCAACAAATATCTCAAGCATGAAAATAAAACCTACCATTTTAGCTAGGCATTAACCATTGCCAAATCATGCATTACTAATTCACATACCAGGTCCAACATTCTAACTCATCATATACCATATTCATCATAGATTTTTAACTCGTCAAGTCTTTTATTCATTAAGGTATTTACCAAGACACTTATATACATTTCACAACCCTTAACTCAAAATGATCGTATACTACCGATTTGGTGATAGTGTGAGCTTCGAAATGATCTGACTTGATAATTTCGCAAGTTGACAATCTACAAGGAAAAAGGAAAACAAACAAGGTAAGCATATATAATGCTTAGTAAGTTCATAGGTATTAAACAAAACATACCTTATTCTTACCAACATTTCTAAGTTAATTTAACTTGGCAAACATTTGGCTAGACATGGTAATCAAAGCACCAACAATGTAAGGATTTACTCAAAATCAAAAACATATGATATCACTAGTACTTAACATGCAAATTCATGTCACATTAGGTAATAATCTCAAATTCATACTCAATCAAGGGATATAACATTCACATATATATATAAGGCAATACTCCAATCAATTTTTCTTACACAATTCATTCAATAACTTACCATTTGAATGTAAAGTTCATTTCATCCTATTTCAATTTTTCAATTGCATATAAACTGATTCACCCGATAAACCTTAGTAAACAGACTCAAATACTTAGGTATCTACTGTAACCCCCCTAACCTGTATCCGTCGACAAAACAAGGTTAAGGAGTATTACCGGAGTTTGCAGTACAAACTAACAAAATTTCAAACATTTTATAACATATCAATAAACACATTAAAACCAATTCAAATTATATATATACCCTTATATGAGCCCTCGAGGCCTAAAATACGTGTTAGAAACAAGTCGGGACTAAATCAAAAACTTAAAAAATTTTCAAAAAATAGTAAAACTTTTCAACTCTGCAGAGGTCATACGGCTGTGTAGTCAGGCCGTGTGGACATTTGAAATAGAGACACACGATCATATCCCAGCCTGTGTCCGTGCCCGTGTAACTCACTGACTTGGGCCACACGGCCAAGCCACATGCTCGTGTGCTAGGCTGTGTACCCTTCGAAGTAACTTTACACACCCGTGTGCCAAGCAGTGTGCTAGGCAGTGTAATAGCCTGACTTACAACCCTTTGAAAGCTATAGGGGACACACGGCCTTGCACATAGCCATGTGTCACACAGGACTGAGACACACGCCCGTATCGACGAAAATAGGCTAATTTACAAGCCAGTTTGCTCACCCAAATAGGCATAAACCTACACCCAACATTGTGCATAACAACAAGCCATAATAAGGCACCCAAAACAAGCATAATCAAGCCTTAAACATATGGTATATTCGCACACAACCAATATGCCCTTAGGCACCTCAAATGACAATTTATAAACATGTAACACCCCTAACCTGTATCTATCGCCAGATTAGAGTTATAAGGAATTACCGATCATATTAAAATTCATACCATTATGCATTATATAATACAGCTCGACCCTAACATCACATCAGTGGGTATAATCATTTCATATATCAGAACAAAAAATTTTATCATTTATCACATAGTATAAATAAAATATATCTCAAAGTACATCAACATATCTTATACATATACCGAACATATGACTCATCGATATCTTTGTTGTTGAGTATTAAACATATTCTTAAATAAGCCATGCACATGCATAAGTTACGTATTAATGGAAAATAAATTTCATTATTAGCTCTTGATTCCTACATGCAGCACCATACTGTAAATTTATATGTGATTCATGTTTTGGTACATTAATAAAATTTAATAAATCCATTCAATCATATATATATGTGCATAAATAAAAACTCCTAGCGTTTTTGAATAGGGCTTATTAGTAAATCATACTTGAGGCTAAGTAAATAACTAATATATAAGGGCTGTAACATGTTACATAAAGGGCAAGCTCATTACAACATTTTTAAAACTAAACCACAATTGGACACAATTAACAACTCCAGTATAAGCTCACAATATAATTAATTGAAACTTATTTCACAATTTAGCAAACAACTACATTTACAATTTAAATTCAATATAACATAGCCAAATATACCTTAAGGTTTAATACTAGTGCGCATTGACCCTAGGCACCAAAGCCACACTTTATTAATTAATTTCATAACAAGTAAATGACAAAAAAAAAACAATCATGGAATATTTTTCCTTATTTAATGCCATGCAAAACCAAACTATATATTTAATTCACACACCTATCCAAGGTTTCCATTACCGAATTAACAAACCAATTTCATAAATCTTTATTACTAAAAACATATTACATTAAAACTAAATATAATAAACAAGATCCACGTGCATACTTTATCTTGGTATAATACACATCCAAGCTAATCACCTTCATACCACATCCAAGATTTATAATTAAATTCAATACTCAAAACGCATAATATAATTATTTCCAACCCATGGCATATAGCAAAATAATTGAACCGAGCTCAAACCATAGTCTAGCCAACCATAGTCTAGCCAAACCAAACTCAAGCATAACACTTAAGCCATTTCCGCATGGCTAAATTATACACGACCAAAAAATCTAATATTTTAAAATAAAATCCAGCCTATACATGCCATAGTTCAAGTTCGACTATTTAAATACCAAAACAGCAGATAGTGTGATAGACTTTGTTGACAATCCCCAAGCTTGTAACTTAAATTCAAAATCTATAAAACAGAAACAAATATACACATAGTAAGCTATTATAGCTTAGTAAGCCATAAGCAAATAAACAATCTAATAATATAATTACGTCATAATAAATTTAGCCAAGTTATACTAATATAAGTATGCTTAGTCTCAACTTACCAAATTCATCCATGATATTTCATTTTTATACAAAGTGCTCACCTTGGCCAAAAGTCTGTATAATCAACATAAGTAATTCATATTTTATTTACAAAGCCAATATATCTTTAATCATTTGAATACACATATACTTATAATTATTACTCAAGCATCATAATATGTCATCACGTACACAATAAACAAATGGTTGAATACACTTACTTACATCAATAAGCATATCACATATCTTTTCGAAAACCAACACAGTACATATATATTTCCTTATCAAATTCGTTTAGTATCATATGATTACATCTCCCATATTTATTTAATAAGCCATTTATATCAACCATTAATTACTTACTTACCTTACTTTGGCTTGGTAACAAATTAATCCATACCTGTACATAACTCGTTTTACATATTCAAACAGAGTTTATCATTGCCTGATGAACCATTCAGAATCGGATAGGACACTCGGATAATCAGGTAAATTGTACAACACCAATGTCCCAGACATGGCCTTGCATGTAGCCACATATCGATGCCACTGCCCCAGACAGGGTCTTACTCGTAAACAAACCACATACTGTTGCCATAGTCTTACTCGCACATATATATCAGAATCCTATGTCATGACATATGTATCCTAACTATTCCTAAGGTTCATCGGGGCTTTCGGACGTCGTAACTTGGTCGAATCGAACTCTGAAGTGTAGTAGTCAAATTTAATCATTTTCGGCCATAGTTTATTAAAATTCTACGTTTCATAACAATATATAAATATAAAATTTAATTACCAAATAAACACGTCTATTTGTTTATAAACTTACCTCGGACGATACAAAACGAAGTCGGGCAACTAGTCGACAACTTTCGTTTTTCCCCGATCCAAGTCCGATTTCTTTAGTTCTTGATCTAAACATATCCAAATTAAGCTCATTCAAACATATTTTCATTCAATTTAGTCCAAAACACATAAATGCGCAAATTACCATTTTACCCTTGACATTTATGATTTTTACAATTTAGCCCGTATTGCACAAAACACAAAATACACGAAATTTCTCCATACCCAAGCTAGGCCGAATATTACCCATATCCATACAAGCCCATATATTTCATTTATTTCATATTTTAGTCCCTCAAATTATTATTTTTTCAATTTAGTCCTAATTACTCAAAATCACCAAAAACTCCAATACAAAATATGTTAATCTAAAACATATATTTCATTTTACACCATCAAACAACAAAAATTACAAGCTATCAACAATGGCACAACTCAAAATATTCATCAAAATCAAAATTCAAGCATGGGTTTTGTAGTACTCGAAGCAACAATCTCAAAAACGTAAAAATCATCAAAAATCGAGTTAAACTCTTACCTTGATTGAGCTTGAAAAGCAACCGAACCTAGGTTTTATTTTATTTTTCTTTCTTGTTTTAGTTTCGGCAATGATAAAAATAAAATGGACATCGCTTTCTCTTTTTTATTATTATTATTATTTATGTCTTATGTTATAATATTTTTTATTAACTTATGATTTAATTTACTTATTTATCCATACTAAAGTAATAACAAAACCATATAATATATGTCCACTACCGTCCATTTAATAAGTCAATGGGCTATTTACTACTTAAGGGCTTCCTTTTATAAAGCCAATAACAATTCGACCCTTTATACATTAAACTACCAATTTTTAATTTACGCGATTGAGTCCTTTTATTAAATCGGATATCTAAACGACAAAATTAAATCACGAAAATTTCACAGATATAAATTCACACAAAATAAACATAGAAAATAATCTTAAAACATTTTTTTTAACTCGGATTCGTGGTCCTGAAACCATTGTTCCGATTAGGGTCTAAATCGGGTTGTTACAACTATCCCCCTTAGGGATTTTCATCCCCAAAAATCTTACCGGTGAATAGGTTCGGATAACGTTCTCTCATTGTATCCTCTGGCTCCCATGTTGCTTCCACAACTCCATGCTTTTGCCATAATACTTTAACTAATGGAATCTTCTTATTCCGCAACTCTTTAACCTCACGAGTTAAAATGCAAATCGATTCTTCTTTGTAGGTCATATCAAGCTGAATTTCAATCTCAGATGGACGAATCACATGTAAAGGATCAGATCGATACCTCTGAAGCATTGAAACATGGAATACATTCTAGATCTTTTCTACCTCAGGTGGAAACGATAATCAGTAAGCAACTGGCCCAATACGCTCTATTACCTCATACGGCTTAATAAACCTCGGACTCAATTTTCCTTTAAGACCGAATCTGAGTATTTTCTTCCACAGTGAGACTTTCAAGAGGACTTTATCTCCAATCTAAAACTCTATATCTTTACGTTTCAAGTCTGCATAAGATTTCTGTCGATCTGACGCTGCCTTCAAACTTTCACAGATCACTTTCACGTTTTGTCCAGTTTCTTTGATCAAATCCACCCCATGTATCTTATTTTCGCTGAGCTCAGTCTAGTACAATGGTGTACGACATTGACATCCGTACAAAGCCTCATAAGGTGCCATTTTGATACTCGATTGGTAGCTGTTATTATACGCAAATTCAATCAGAGGTAGGTATCGTTCCCACGTACCTTCAAACTCGAGAATGCAACATCTCAACATATCCTCAAGTATTTGAATGATTCGCTTAGACTGGCCATCTGTTTGCAGATGGAAAGCAGTATGAAATGTAATTTCGTACCTAGTGCATCTTGCAGTTTCTTCTAAAATTACGATGAAAACCTCGAATCTTTATCCGAAACAATAGATATAGGCACACCATGTAATCTCAAAATCTAAGAGACATACAATTCAGCTAGCTTATCGAGTGAGTAGTCTGTACGTATCGGAACAAAATAAACTGATTTAGTCAATCTATCAACAACAACCCAGATTGCATCTTTCTTACTCGGTGTCAATGGTAAACCAGATACAAAATCCATCGTAACTCATCCCACTTCCACTCAGGTATCATGATAGGCTGAAGCAATCCTGAAGGCACCTGATGTTCAGCTTTTACTTGTTGACAGACTAAACATCTTGCAACAAATTCAGAAATGTCTCATTTCATACCATGCCACCAATAAAGCTGTTCCAAATCATTATACATCTTTGTACTACCTGGGTGAACTGATAACTGACTGCTATGAGCTTTATTCAAAATTATCCAAATCAACTCCGAATTTCTCGGAACGCATATTTGATCTTTGAATCTCAAACAGTCATTAGCATCAACTCTGAATTCCAAATCAGCAACCGTCTCACACTGGGCTCGTTTTGCAATTAATTCATTATCAACCTTCTGGGCATCACATAATTGTTGAACAAGCAACGGTCTAGCTTTCAATTCAGCCACAATCAAACCATCATCGGACATGTCCAAATGCGTATTCATTTCACGCAAAGTAAACAGTGATTTTCGGCATAAAGCATCGGCAACAACGTTAGCCTTTCCCAAGTGATAATCAAAAACAAGCTTGTAGTCTTTTAGTAATTCTAACCATAGACGTTGTCTCAAATTCAGATCTTTATGAGTCATTAAGTATTTCAGGCTTTTATGGTCAGAGTAAACATGATATTTCTTACCGAACAGATAGTGACACCAAATTTTTAAGGCGAATACAATGGCTGCCAATTCTAAGTCGTGTGTCGGATAGTTCTTTTCATGTGGCTTTAACTGTCTCAAGGCATAAGCTATCACTCTGCCTTCCTGCATCAGAACACAACCCAAACATTTAATGATGCATCACTATAAATGAACAATTTTTACCCGATTCTCGCTAAACTAGCACTGGAGCTTCGGTCAAAAGGGCTTTCAATTGGTCAAAGCTTTTCTGGCACTTCTCTGACCACTCGAACTTAACATCTTTCTGCAACAGCTTTGTCATTGGGGCCGCAATCATAGAGAAACCTCTCATTAACCGTCTATAATAACCAGCAAGTCCCAAAAAGCTTCGAACCTCAAAAACATTCGGAGGTTTCCAATCCAGTATAGCTGAAATTTTGCTCGGATCAACCCGAATACCCGATGCTGATGCCACATGGCCCAGAAAACTGACTTCATTTAACCAGAACTCAAATTTGTTAAATTTCGCATACAACTGCTTATCTCGCAAGGTCTACAACACCAGTCTCAAATGCTCGACATGTTCAACTTCATTACAAGAGTAAACCAAAATGTCATCTATAAACACAACCACAAACCGATCCAGGTACGGTCTGAAGATCTGATTCATCAAATCCATGAAGACGGCATGTGTATTAGTGAGTCCAAAAGGCATAACTAGAAACTCATAATGTCCATACCTCGTTCTAAAAGCAGCTTTGGTACATCAGAATCTTTAACTCGCAACTGATAATAGCCTGATCTCAAGTCTATTTTCGAAAATACTGTAGCCCCTTTCAGTTGGTCAAACAAATCATCAATCCGTGGCAATGGATACTTATTCTTTATAGTCACTTCATTAAGCTACCTGTAATCAATGTACATTCTCATAGTCCCATCTTTCTTTTCCACAAACAACACAGGTGCACCCCACGAAGAAAAACTCGGTCGCGCGAAACCTCTTTCTGTCAATTACTGTAACTGAGCTTTCAATTCTTTCAATTCTGTAGGTGCTATTTTATACGGAGCTATAGATATCGGAGTCGTCCCAAGCATTAACTCAATACCAAACTCTACTTTTCGAATAGGTGGTAAACCCGGTAACTCTTCTTGAAACACATCCGGATACTCTCAAACAATAGGTACTGATTCAATGTTTCTTTTAGCCGCTTTACTGTCGAGCACATAAGAAAAATAAGCTTCACACCCTTTTCTCACATATTTCTGAGCTAGCATCGAAGATATCACTGCTGGTAAGCCATACAAATCACTAGATTCAACACGAATGACTTCATCATTCTGGCTCCGTAGATTAATGGTCTTTCTTTTGCAGTTCACAATAGCATCGTGTAAAGTTAGCCAATCCATACCCAGAATTATATCAAACTCATCAAATGCAGCAACATCAAATTAGCCGGAAAGCACAGATCTCGAAGCATTAAGGGACAATTTTTGCACACCTTATCAACCATAACACACCAGCCCAAGGGGTTTGACACTCTAATCACAAACTCAGTAGACTCAACAGGCAGAGTCTTGCTGAATACTAATGTATCACATACATAAGAATGAGTAGAACCAGGACCAATCAATGCAATTACATTAGTATCATAAAGAGTAAATGTACCGGTAATAACATCTGGGGATGAAGCCTCCTCTCGAGCACGTATAGCATAGGCTCTGGTAGGTGTGCGAGCCTCAGATCTGATTGTCATATCTTTAGTCCCTCTCTGACTGCCACTCGTATTACCAGTATTTCTGGGTGGTCCACCTCGGGCTGTAGTGTTACCCATTCTCGTATTCTGCACTGAATTTTCTTCAGCTAACATTGGGCAATCTCGAATATAATGATCTGTCGATCCACATTTAAAACAGGCTCAACCATGCAACCTAAAACTACCGGGATGTCGTTTACCTCAGTGCTTGCACTCGGGTTGATTTGATCTGACATTACCCACACTCGCTACTAAGGTAGCTCTCAAGCTCATCGGTGGTCTATTCTGATCCTGTCTGGAGTAACCTGAAGTGGCTTTAGAACGGCTAAAATCATCTCAGAACTTCTTTGATGCCGACTGGAATGACTTACCAAATGTTCTTTTGCATGCATCTCTAGCTTTAAAGTCAGCTTTTCTTTTCTCTTTCCCGAGCTCTTCAGCTTTGCAGGCTCGCTCAACAAGTACCACAAACTCTTTTATCTCAAGTATGCCAACCAACAGTTTGATATCTTCATTCAGCTCATCTTCAAATCTTTTATACATTATGGCTTAAGTAGAAACACACTCTCGGGCATATCGGCTGAGTCTTACAAATTTCATCTCATACTCTGTCACTGTCATCCTACCTTGTTTCAGCTCCAGAAATTCTTTACGCTTCTGGTCGATAAATCTCTGACTGATATATTTCTTACAGAACTCAGTCTGAAAGAATTCCCAGGTCACCTGCTCTCTCGGAACTATTGATACTAGGGTATTCCACCAATGATATGTTGTGTGTCGGAGCAAAGATATAGCACATTTTAAACATTCATCTGGAGTACAGGACAACTCATCAAACACACGAATGGTATTATCAAGCCAGAACTCAGCTCGCTCAGTGTAATCATCATCAGTGGCTTTAAACTCTTCAGCTCCATGTTTTTTGATTTTATCAACAGGTGGTCTACTCAAATGCAACGCATCACTTACTTGAGGTATAGCAGGCACGAAAGATGGATTAATCAGGGGTGGAGGTTGTTGTGCAGCCGGGTTAGTCCGGATATATTGAGTGAACCAGTCATTCATCATTTGATAGAAGGCTTGTCTAGCCTCACTTTCTGGATTACTCAAAGTCGGTCGAGAATCAGCCTGCGCTGTCCCTTGCACGGGAGCAGGCGCTACACTCTCAACATTATCAGCTACAGCTCTGTCGGGATCCATTTACTATATGAAAACACATTTCAAATGTCAGAAGTCATCACACTATCACAGTATATAACTATGGCATGTATAGCTAGACTCACACGCGCTACGTTAGTCGTAGAACCAACTAAACCATAGCTCTGATACCAATAAAATGTAACACTCCTAATCCGTATCCGTCTCCAGATTAGAGTTATAATGTATTACCGATCATATTACAATTCATACCATTATGCATTATATAATACAGCTAGACCCTAATATCACATCAGTGGATATAATCATTTCATATATCAAAACCAAAAAAATTTATCATTTATCACATAGTATAAATAAAAAATATCTCAAAATACATCAGCATATCTTATACATATATCGAACATATGACTCATCGATATCTTTATTGTTGAGTATTAAACATATTCTTAAACAAGCCATGCACATGCATAAGTTACGTATTAATGGAAAATAAATTTCATTATTAGCTCTTGATTCCTACATGTAGCACCACACTGTAAATTTATATGTGATTCATGTTTTGGTACATTAATAAAATTTAATAAATCCATTCAATCATATATATATATACATACATAAACAAAAACTCCTAGCATTTTTGAATAGGGCTTATTAGCAAATCATACTTGAGGCTAAGTAAATAACTAATATATAAGGAATGTAACATGTTACATAAAGGGTAAGCTCGTTACAACATTTTTAAAACTAAACCACAATTGGACACAATTAACAACTCCAGTATAAGCTCACAATATAATTAATTGAAACTTATTTCACAATTTAGCAAACAACTACATTTACAATTTAAATTCAATATAACATAGCCAAATATACCTTAAGGTTTAATACTAGTGCGCATTGACCCTAGGCACCAAAGCCACACTTTATTAATTAATTTCATACCAAGTAAATGAAAAAAAAAACAATCATGGAATATTTTTCCTTATTTAATGCCATGCAAAACCAAATTATATATTTAATTCACACACCTATCCAAGGTTTCCATTACCGAATTAACAAACCAATTTCATAAATCTTTATTACTAAAAACATATTACATTAAAACTAAATATAATAAACAAGATCCACATGCATACTTTATCTTGGTATAATACACATCCAAGCTAATCACCTTCATACCACATCCAAGATTTATAATTAAATTCAATACTCAAAACGCATAACATAATTACTTCCAACCCATGGCATATAGCAAAATAATTGAACCGAGCTCAAACCATAGTCTAGCCAACCATAGTCTAGCCAAACCAAACTCAAGCATAACACTTAAGCCATTTCCGCAAGACTAAATTATACACGACCCAAAAATCTAATATTTTAAAATAAAATCCAGCCTATACATGCCATAGTTCAAGTTCGACTATTTAAATACCAAAATAGCAGATAGTGTGATAGACTTTGTTGACAATCCCCAAGCTTGTAACTTAAATTCAAAATCTATAAAACAGAAACAAATATACACATAGTAAGCTATTATAGCTTAGTAAGCCATAAGCAAATAAACAATCTAATAATATAATTACGTCATAATAAATTTAGCCAAATTATACTAATATAAGTATGCTTAGTCTCAACTTACCAAATTCATCCATGATATTTCATTTTTATACAAAGTGCTTACCTTGGCCAAAAGTCTGTATAATCAACATAAGTAATTCATATTTTATTTACAAAGCCAATATATCTTTAATCATTTGAATACACATATACTTATAATTATTACTCAAGCATCATAATATGTCATCACGTACACAATAAAAAAATGGTTGAATACACTTAGTTACATCAATAAGCATATCACATATCATTTCGAAAACCAACATAGTACATATATATTTCCTTATCAAATTCGTTTACTATCATATGATTACATCTCCCCTATTTATTTAATAAGTCATTTATATCAACCATTAATTACTTACTTACCTTACTTTGGCTTGGTAAAAAATTAATCCATACCTGTACATAGCTCGTTTTTCATATTCAAACAGAGTTTATCATTGCCCGATGAACCATTCGGAATCGGATAGGACACTCAGATAATCGTGTAAATCATACAACGCCAACGTCCCAGATGTGGCCTTACATGTAGCCACATATCGATGCCACTGTCCCAAATAGGGTCTTACTCGTAAACAGATATCGGAACCACATATCGATGCCATGGTCTTACTCGCACACATATATCGGAATCCTATGTCATGACATATGTATCCTAACTATTCCTAAGGTTTATACGAGGCTTTCGGACGTCGTAACTCGGTCGAATCGAACTCGGAAGTGTAGTAGTCAAATTTAATCATTTTCGGCCATAGCATATTAAAATTCTACATTTCATAACAGTATATAAATATAACATTTAATTACCAAATAAACATGTCTATTTACTTATAAACTTACCTCGGACGATACAAAACGAAATCGGACAGCTAGTCGACGACTTTCATTTTTCCCCAATCCAAGTTCGATTTCTTTAGTTCTTGATCTAAACATATCCAAATTAAGCTCATTCAAACATATTTTCATTCAATTTAGTACAAAACAATAAATGGGCAAACTACCATTTACCCCTGACATTTACGATTTTTACAATTTAGTCCGTATTGCACAAAACACAAAATACACAAAATTTCTCCATACCCAAGCTAGGCCGAATATTACCCATATCCATACAAGCCCATATATTTCATTTATTTCACATTTTAGTCCCTCAAATTATTATTTTTGCAATTTAGTCCTAATTACTCAAAATCACCAAAAACTCCAATACAAAATTTGTTAATCTAAAACATATATTTCATTTTACATCATCAAACAACAAAAATCACAAGCTATCAACAATGGCACAACTCAAAATATTCATCAAAATCAAAAATTCAAGCATGGGTTTTGTAGTACTTGAAGCAACGATCTCAAAAACATAAAAATCATCAAAAACCTAAGTAAACTCTTACCTTGATTGAGCTTGAAAAGCAACCGAACCTAGGTTTTATTTTCTTTTTCTTTCTTGTTTTAGTTTCGGCAATGATAAAAATAAAATGGACATGGCTTTCTCTTTTCTTTTTTTTTTTATGTTTTATGTTATAATATATTTTATTAACTTATGATTTAATTTACTTATTTATCCATACTAAAGTTATAACAAAACCATATAATATATTTCTACTACCGTCCATTTAATAAATCAATGGGCTATTTACCACTTAAGGGCTTCCTTTTATAAAGCCAATAACAATTCGACCCTTTATACATTAAACTACCAATTTTTAATTTACGCGATTATGTCCTTTTATTAAATCGGATACCTAAACGACAAAATTAAATCACGAAAATTTCACAGATATAAATTCACACAAAATAAACACAGAAAATAATTTTAAAATATTTTTCTGACTCAGATTCGTGGTCCCGAAATCATCGTTCCGATTATTTTCTAAATCGGCTATTACAGATAAACTAACATATGTGCATATTTACATCAAAACTTACCACGTAACTCACTTACCAAAACACACCAAATGGTACCAGTTAATCACTTAATCACTAGCACAAATATACACATATGCTTTCTACAACAAAGCACCAATTTACAACAAATTATATGACATATTTAATATGCACATTCAACTACCTTTCTATCTTCCATCATTCAACCATATCAAGTCACATATCAACCATTACAAGGCTACTTATATATACATCAAAATATACCATTTCACCAACACAATGCCAAAATGCAAACCAACCAAATGGTCATTTCCAACAACTAAAACACATATAAGCCAACATTAACCAAAATAACCAATACATACCAATATAACCAAAATTAAACCAACCAAAAGTACCAAAATAGCTGAAGGATAGTGTGATATAGCTCCGACAAGCTTCCAACCCGAGCAAGCTTCCGATTCACAATAAACACAGAAAATAGCACAGAGGAAGCATTTAAGCTTAGTAAGTTCATATAACATAGAATTTAACTTACCATTTGATCAAATGATAGGTAAGTAGCAAAACATATCCCAAAACAACTTGGCCAAAAGCCTAAGCACATATACACCAACCACATTAGTCATGTAAATTCATTTATGAATCAATAATCATGGATGAGCTCAACAATTAATCAAGTTTCCACATACATGTAACATTCATATCATGTATCTGTATATCATGTAAAATCATTTCCATGTAAATACCTGTAATAGTTCTTATCGAACTCATATAATCTTGTAACAAAACATTGCCTGCTGAACCATTTAGAATATCATTGGATACTCGAGATAGCTCACACATAGTGTGCTAAACTGTAATCTGTCAAATCCTGTACATGTAAGCTCATACGAGCTGAGAATTGGTAAGCTTATACGAGCTGTGGGGTGATACGTAGCTACACGATGCTGCTCACACAAGCTGTGGAGTATCCATAACACATGTCGAACCTCAGCCGTTAGTAGAACTTTCAAAACCACCACCCAAATCATGTAACCCTAATGACATGTCATTTGTATCCAACGAATTCTTAAGGTTCAAACGGGACTCAGAAGTCATCGTACGCCATCGAATATGGGATTGGTATTTATACATAGAAATTATACAAACACACATATATATAATTCAATTAAAACATATAAAAACACAATTTAATTACACGAACTTACCTCGATGAGTTTATGTAGATACAGAGGCGATTAATTCGAGATTTTCCCTTTGCCCCGATCTAACTCCGTACGAGGTCTGTGTTGATCTATATAGAGAAATTTAACTCAATTTAATATATTTCTCATTCAATTTAGTCCAACACATATTTTTGGAAAAATTACCAATTTGCCCTTATACTTTTAATTTTTTTGCAATTCAATCCATAGGCTCAGAAAATGAAATTCATGCAATTTTACCCCTACCCAAGCCTAGCCAATTTTTATACATGCTTATAACAGGCCACATATTTCAAAAATTCACAAATTTTACCATGAATTTATCACATTTTTCAATTTAACCACTAATTGACAATTTCACCAAAAATCCCTTTACAAAAGTTGTTTATCTAACAACAACCATTCATTTTCTATCATCAAACTTCAAAAATCATATATATTCATCAATGGTAAAACCCTAATAGTTTAAAAATTTTACAAATTAGTCCTCGGGCTAGCTACATTAAGCTACAACGATCCCAGAAACATAGAAATAATAAAAAAGGGAACAAAAATCACTTACCAATTGAGCTAACAAGCTTGGATGAATATCAAGCTTCAAAAATGTTTATTTCTTCTTCTACATTTGGTTGTTGTTGAGAAAGAAAGATGAAAGCTTTATTTGTTTTATTTGTTTTAACATTAATTTACTTTTTTACTAATTTAACCTTTAATAACTTTAAAAATTATACAAATGTCAAGCCAACATCTTCCACTAACTCATTTATGGTCTAATTACAATATAAGGACTTCCACTTTAAATTTCTATAGCTATTTAATACCATTAGCTATTAGAACTCAACTTTTGCACTTTACGCGATTTAGTCTTTTTTATTAAATTAAGCATGTAAATAGTAAATTTTCTTAACAAAATTTTTATATGGTAATACTATCATGCTATAGACCATAAAATAATAATAAAATAAATTTTTTGACTTCAGATTTGTGGTCCCAAAATCACTGTTCTGATTTCACTGAAAATGGGTTGTTACATCTACACCATACCAGTTGCTCGTTGAAGTTGAATATATACATGTCAGGTTACTCGTTTGGGCTAAACCTTTATAATGACACATCATATTACTCATCTGAGCTAAACATGTGTCACATATATCTAGGAATTCGCAACAAATGCTGGGCCTCGATAACATCTGTAATCAATCTCGTTCAAGCGCATACAAGACCCTGTTGGCATGCCAATTGTATCCTAACCTTTACTAAGTTCACACGGGCATCTTTTACACATATAAACATCATTTTTCAATTTAGTCCAATTTTAGTTTGATTGCACCAATTCATAACTAAACATACATATATATATACAATTTAAATACATAACAACCTAAGTAAATAAATATCATATGAACTTACCTGATCAAAACACGAAAGAAGTTGGTTCTTTAGGGACTAATCAACAATTTTAGCTTTTCCTCGATTACCTCTGGTTTGATCCAATTCTTAATCAATCAAGGGTCGAATGCTTTGAGCTTCAAAAATGGTTTTTCCTTAGGTTTTTCTACTTTGGACGATAAGGAAGAAGAAACTAATGAGACAACTCCACTAATTTTTCTTTTATACCTTGTTTAAAAGTTAATTAACTTAGTTTAATTCAGCTAATTATGCTTTAACTAGCTTAATTAACCATTAATTAGGAATTAGTGGAAACTTCCATCACCTTTTACTATTTTCTATTACAAAATGGATTAATTACCCTTTTGGACCTTTGGCTAATTGCAATTTAAGTCCCTAAGTCTTTGACCAATTAAAAACCTATAGCGATTGGATTTTTATAATTTAATCCTTGCACCTAAATTAACTATTTAGTCGACAAAATTTATGGGCCAAACATTATTTTTTATACCAACTCCAATTGTAACACCCCGTACCCGAGACCGTTGCCGGAGTCGAACACGAGGTGCTAACAGACTTAATTCATTTATTTTCACAGACCATTTTAAAAATTTCTAGACAAGCTGGCTAACTGCGTCACTGTCACCTTAAAAATCATATCTTGAGTTCCAAAACTCGAAAACCAGTTTCGTAAATTTTACCTGAAACTAGACTCATATATCCATCTACAAATTTTTTTCTAGAATTTTTGGTCAAGCCAATTAGTACAGTTTATTAGTTAAAGTCTCCCCTGTTTCAGGGTTCGACTACTCTGACCTTCATGCATTACAACTTAGATATCTTCTTGTACAGGGCTTCAATACTTATGGCGTTTGTTTCTAAAGAAACTAGACTCGAAAAGGAATCTGTACATATAGGGAATGACTTCTAATTATCTCTGGTTAATTTATAGTGAATTTCCAAAGTCGGAACAGGGGATCCAGAAATTGCTCTGGCCCTGTTTCACGAAAACTTAAGCATCTCATAAAATACGGCTCATATGATCGTTTCGTTACTTTCATATGAAAATAGATTCATCAAGGTTAGATTACATAATTTATTCACTATTTAATTCCATTCTTACTATTTTTAGTGATTTTTCAAATCCACACCACTGCTGCTGTCAGCATCTGTTTTTAAGGTAAACTTTACCTATTTCATGGTTTTCCATGAATCAACTAGAATTTGTCATACAAAGCACCAAAATGATCATGATTAACCATTCCAATGGCTAATCGTTACCAAACATTTCCATACCTCTCAATGAAAAACATACAAAACGATTATAATGCTATGCTCAAAGTATATATAAGCCATTTTCGCATGGCTATCCAAATTTATACAAAACCAAAGGGTACATGACCAACAACAACAAGGGTAGTCCTATACATGCCATTTTCAGAGTTCAACCAAAAGTGTACCAAAAGGGCTTTGATAGTGTGGATGACTTCGACTTCGACAATCCCGAGTCCGATAGCTGACGAACCAAAATCTATAAAACAGAGATTCAAAGAACGGAGTAAGCATTTAATGCTTAGTAAGTTTTGAGCAATGAAATTAGGCACAACTGAAGTATAGCATTCATATAACTAAACGGATAATTTCATATACACATATTCTCAAAAATCAGTCCTACTTCACATTTCCAACCCTCATATTCACACATAAGGGATCAACTTAACCAAAGGCCGGAAGCTCATTAATTGACTGAGCGAATAATATTTAAAAGGAATCAACTACTCCAATGCATATACGAAACGTACCTCATCGTTGGGATTTTACGAGCGTATTAATTGAAATTATTACAGCAAGATTGCTCATTCCCAAACCAAGTACCTTCGGAATTTAGCCGGATATAGCTACTTGCTCAAATGCCTTCGGGACTTAGCCCGGTTATAGTAACTCGCACAAATGCCTTCGGGACTTAGCCCGGATATAGTAACTCGCACAAATGCCTTCAGGACTTAGCCCGGTTATAGTAACTCGCACAAATGCCTTCGGGCTTAGCCCGGAATTAGTCACTAGCACAAATGCCTTCGGGACTTAGCCCGGTTATCATCCGAATATCCATGCACATATCAATAAATCATGACACATCTATATTTCATTTTCATAACTAGAATTCAAACACAAGTCACTTATCAAGCATTATCATTTTCGGCTCAATAGTTACATACAAAGAGCATGATTTTGGTTTACTTAAAACATGATCTAATCGAATCATAATCTAAGATCCATTACTCAAAACTTACCTCGGATGTTGTCGAACGATTTCGGCGGCTATTCGATCACTTTTTCCTTTCCCTTATCCAACTTTGGTCCTCTAAGCTCTTGAGCTAATTCAAAAAATTTAACTTATTAAAGTCTCATTATGCTAGCTTATGGCCGAATATGACAAGGAGTTTGATAGGTCATATGGCCACCTTTAGCTCAAATACAAAATGGTCATACGCATTTTTAATCACATTGAGCAATTTAATACAATTAATCTAACATTTCCTCATGTGCACCTTTATGACCGAATACACACATCATTAACCTAATATCAATTAACTAAGCACTTTAATAAATTCTCCTTGAGCTAATTATCTAAGTCAAGATAGATTCATCATTATGCTCGCCTATAACCGAATACATGCAACACCAATCTATCTCATGTGGCCGAATATGCATGTCTATGTTGAGGCCAATTATATGCTTAATACTTCCTACAAATATGGTTACTTGTATTGACTACATACCATTTTGTTTCAAGTTCAAAAGTCGACTAATACACATATATACACTAGTAATCAAATACTAACATTTGCACTTCACCTTACTACCATTTTTCATCCAAATAACATGAACAACAACCATATTTCTCTTCTACTTCCTACCATGGCCGAATGCATCAAGACACCATACCATTTCAATTTTGGTCATGGGTTAAACAAAGAACTTAATGTCTAACTCAAAAATGCTAAAAAGAAAATCCAAGAGTCATCAATCCACCATCACATGTATCATTACAAAGCTTCACATTTAGCATGCAAATGACATCAACACAAATCCACCTTAGCCGAAACTTAACTCATCTCCATGCCTCATCACCACAACATCAAACACCAACCAAGAAGACAACACCCATGGCCGAATATCATCTCCATCACATAGCAAAGATTTAAACCATGGGCTAGGTAGAAATCAAGCTAACAACTAAAAACATGCATGAATCTCATGGAACAACATCAAACATACCTCCTCCTAAACACCAACCAACCGAACATGAAGCAAGAAAATCCTCTTCTTCTTCCTTCCTCAAGTCACGGCAATGGAGGAGTAACCTAGCTCATTTTTTTTCTTTTTCTCTTTCTCCTCCTACTAACCACTATTATTTTATTACCCATGCTCCTTATTTTATCATTCCTCCCATAAAACACTAACATAACATGTTTATGACATGTTTTACCCATCACATTTTGTCCACCCTCATTGTCATGGCCGGCCACTACCAATTAAGTGGGGAAATTGACATGCAAGTCCACCCTTTTTATTACATGCACTAATAGATCCTTATAGATTAACCTATCACATTTCAAAAGTGTCACACATAAGTCCTATTAACTAAATTCACATGCAATTAACTAAATCGAAGCTTAAAACTTTCACACATTCATATTCACATATTTTAGACAACAATTATCATATTCAAATAATTTGGTGACTCGGTTTAGCGGTCCCGAAACCACTTTCCGACTAGGGTCACTTTAGGGTTGTCACAACTCTCCCCCACTTAAGAAATTTTTGTCCCCGAAAATCTTACCGGTAAATAGGTTTGGGTATCCTTCTTTCATAGAGTTCTCGGGTTCCCAAGTAGCTTCTTCCATCCCGTGTTTGAGCCATAACACTTTTACTAAAGGAACCTTTTTATTTCGTAACTCTTTCACTTCACGAGCAAGGATACGAATTGGTTCTTCTTCATAACTCATATCGGCTTGAATTTCAACCTCGGAGGGACTTATTATGTGCGAAGGATCAGATCTGTAACGTCGAAGCAACGAAACATGAAAAACGTTGTGGATCCTTTCAAGTTCAGGGGGTAAAAGCAACCTATATGCAACTGGACCAACTCGTTCGGAGATTTTATACGGCCCAATGAATCTCGAACTCAATTTGCCCTTACGGCCAAATCTGAGTATCTTTTTCCAAGGTGAAACTTTAAGAAACACTTTGTCTCCCACCTAATACTTAATGTCTTTTCGTTTCAAATCCGCGTACGACTTCTGACGATCTGTGGCTGCCTTCAGACTTTCACGGATTACTTTTACTTTCTGTTCAGCATCTTTAATCAAATCAACTCCGAAAATTTTACTTTCACCGAGCTCGGTCCAAAACAATGGTGTACGGTATTTACGACCGTACAAAGCCTCGTAAGGTGCCATCTTAATACTTGATTGAAAACTATTGTTGTAAGCGAATTCAATCAAAGGTAAATACCGCTCCCATGAACCACTAAACTCGAGGATGCAACATCTCAACATATCCTCAAGTATCTGAATTATCCGCTCGGATTGACCATCGGTTTGGGGGTGAAAAGCGGTGTTAAAATGCAACTTGGTACCCAACGCTTCTTGCAATTTCTTCCAAAATCGTGAGGTGAATCTCGGATCTCTATCCGACACAATAGAAATTGGTACCCCGTGTAATCTCACAATCTGAGAAACATACAATTCAGCTAGTTTATCCAATGAAAAATCCGTGCGTACGGGGATAAAGTGAGCCGACTTAGTCAGTCTATCAACAACAACCCAAATCGCATCTTTCTTACTTGCCGACACTGGCAACCCAGATACAAAATCCATCGTGACTCGATCCCATTTCCATTCAGGTATCATGATCGGCTGAAGTAAACCCGTAGGCACTTGATGTTCCGCCTTCACTTGCTGACATACTAAGCACTTCGAAACAAAATTGGAAATGTCTCGTTTCATACCATGCTACCAAAACTGACGTCTCAGATCGTTGTACATTTTCGTACTCCCCGGGTGAATTGACATTCGGCTACAATGAGCTTCGTTCAGAATCATCAAAATAAGTTCTGAATTTCTTGGAACGCACAAACGACTTCTGAACCTCAAACAATCGTCATCATCAATTTGAAACTCTGATTCCATATTCGAAACACATTCAGCCTGTTTTGCAACCAGTTCATCATCGACTTTCTGAGCTTCACGAATTTGATGAATCAACAATGGTTTGGCCTTTAATTCTGCCACTAACACATTGTCGGATAGAACAGACAAGTGTACATTCATCGCTCGTAAAGCAAACAGTGATTTACGACTTAAGGCATCCGCAACCACATTAGCCTTTCCCGGGTGATAGTCAACGACAAGCTCATAATCTTTCAACAACTCGAGCCAACGTCTTTGTCGCAGATTCAAGTCTCTTTGAGTCATCAAATATTTGAGACTTTTGTGATCCAAATATACATGGCACTTCTCACCAAATAAGTAATGTCGCCATATTTTCAAAGCGAACACTGTAACGCCCCCACGCCCGAGACCGTCACCGGAGTCGAGTATGAGGTGTTACTAAGCTTAATTTAACATATTTAGAACTTTGGATTATTTATTTCTACATTCACAGCTTTTAAGCTACTTGCATCACAGTCACAAGAAAAATCATATCTCGAGTTACGAAACTCGAAATCAAGATCCGTAAATTTTCCCTAAATCTAGACTCATATACCTATCTACTAATTGTTTTCTAGAATTTTTGGTTGGGCCAATTAGTACAGTTTATTAGTTAAAGTTACCCCTGTTTAAGGACTTGACTGGTCTGACCTCTGTTTACTACGAACCACTTTTCTCTCTGTAAAAAATCCATATGACTATGAGGTTTGTTTCTAATGAAACTAGACTCAATAAGGATTCTGAGAATATAAAATACACTACCTAATTATATCTTTAAAATTTATGGTGAATTTCTAAAGTTGGAACAGGGGATTCAGAAACTGCTATGACCCTGTTTCACTAAAATTCAAATATCTTGAAACATATAATTCCTTTACCTGTTTCATTTGTTTCATGTGAAACTAGACATAATAAGATTCAATTTGATATGTATTCCATCACCAAGTTCAATTTCTATGATTTTTAGTAAATTTTTAAACTCGCGTCAGTGTTGCTGCAGTATTCTGTTTATGGAAAATTTCATCCCTTTTATGAGTTTTTATGCACTAAGTATCTTAATAATTTTCCTTAACATCAAATATAATCTAAACTAAATATTTTCATAATTTATCATTATCAAGCATTTCCTCAACCATTCCATCACCATACCATAAGATCATTTACACAAAAAAAAAGTATATTGCTATACATGCCATACTTAAATTTACAAGCCATTACCAAAAGTCTTCCGAATAGTGTGACTGAGCCTTCGACCTATCCCGACTCCTGAGCTGGCTTGTCCAAAACTACATTGAGTAAGAAGGAGGGAGTAAGCATAAATGCTTAGTAAGTTCATATGCAAATAATAAGTAACATAACAAACAGTCATACCAATCAACATTAGCATGTATCACTAAAACACATATCACATTTTTAATCATTTTTCATCATCTTATTACCTTATCGTGGTTGTATCAATACTCAACCCGAGGGTTAAATACATACCTGTCCAAAATAACCATTTCACATCACTCACCAATACTTCTCTTTACATCTCGAATATTCCTCCATTGAGTAGAACTTTACCCGTTGAACACATCGGAATATAATTCGGATACATGGATAACTTGCACATAAGTGCCATATATGCAATCAAGCAATCATGTAACCCGCCCATAAGCGAACTCGGACTCAACTCAACGAGCTCAGGCGTTCGGATCCATAAGTGAACTCGGACTCAACTCAACGAGTTCGGATGCCTAGTTACATCTCACGAACTCGGACTCAACTCAACGAGTTCGGACATTCGCATCCATAAGTGAACTCGAACTCAACTCAACGAGTTCGGATGCTCAATCATCCTAGTGACATGTCACTTGTATCCTAATCTATTCCTAAGGTTCAAACGGCATTTTTCCTCGAACACTTATCCTTGCCGTCTTCCGTAGAATGTCGAAATCAATACTCGGTAACAATTATATTTAACAAGTAGTTCACATAATTTACATATTATTTGAAATTAACCACAAAGCATACATTTCATAATAAAATTCAGCATAACATATAATTAACATCAATAACTTAAAAATAACCATTATGATACATTATTTACACATGAACTTACCTTGGTACCAAAATACAAAGATTTTGCAATTTAGTCCACAATCTTTTCTTTTCCTCGATTGAGGTCGATTCCACGTCTTTCTTGATCTAAAACAACACATTTATCTTATTTAATACTCACATTATCAAATTAATCCTTAACTCAAATTTTGGAAAAATTACAATTTTACCCCTAAACTTTTGCATATTTACATTTTTGCCCCTAGGCTCGGGATTAAAATTTATTCCTTATTCTTATGTTTTACAACATGCTGATCACTTTTCTCTTCTATGGCAACATCAAATTCTCACTCTAACATGTACTTGTGACTATTAGGTATTTTTACCGATTAAGCCCTTTTACTCGTTTTTGCTTAAAATCGAGTAGTACAAGTTGTCTAACATAATTTAAAACTTCATATTCTATCATAAAACATCAAAATACACAAATTTCACCTATGGGTATTTTTCCAAATATAAACCCTAGGTTAAATTATTGCTAACATAAGCTTTATCGAGTTACCGGGATCTCAAAATCGTAAAAATCATTAAAAACGGGGCTTGGAATCACTTACTATGGAGCTTGGAAGCTTGAAACAAACCCTAGCTATGGAGAACCCTTGAAATTTCGGCCTAATGAAGAAGATGGACAAAAATTGGCTTTTAATTTTGTTTTTAATTCATTTTAATAACTAAATGACCAAAATACCCTTACTACTAAACTTTCTAAAAATTCCTTCCATGTCCTAATTTTGTCCATGAACTTAAAATTGGTCAAATTGCTATTTAAGACCTCCTCATTAATATTCCAAAACAATTTCATACTAAAAACTTCTAGAATGCAAGTTTTGCAACTTATTCGATTTAGTCCCTACTTTCAATTTAAGCACTTTAGGCATAGAATTTCATCACGAAATTTTCACACAATCATGCAATCATATCATAAACCTAAAAATAATTATAAAATAATTATTTCTATCTCGGATTTATGGTCACGAAACCACTATTCCGATTAGGCCCTAATTCGGGATATTACAACTCTTCCCCCTTTAAGGATTTTCGTCCTCGAAAATCTTACCGGTAAACAGATGTGGGTATTGATTTCTCATAGTTTCTTCGGATTCCCATGTAGCTTCTTCTACTCCATGCCTTTGCCACAACACCTTCACAAGTGCAACATTTTTATTCCTTAGTTGTTTGACCTCTCGAGCTAAAATCTTAATCGGTTCTTCTTCGTAGGTCATATTTGGTTGTAGTTCAATTTCTGTCGGTGAAACTACATGTGAAGGATCCGAACGATACCGACGTAACATAGATACGTGGAACACATCATGAATCTTCTCTAATTCAGGTGGTAATGCTAGCCGATATGCTACCGGTCCAACTTTTTCAATTACTTCATACGGCCCAACAAAACGCGGACTTAATTTGCCCTTCCGTCCAAATCTAAGGACTTTCTTCCACGGAGTCACCTTTAAAAATACTTTATCACCAACTTGAAATTCAATGTCCTTTCGCTTTAGGTCTGCATAAGATTTCTGTCTATCTGAAGCAGCTTTCAAACAATCTCGAATTATCTTCACTTTTTCTTCAGTTTCTTTTATTAGATCAACTCCGTAAATCTGATTTTCCTTGAGTTCAGTCCAATACAATGGCGTTCGACACTTACGACCATATAATGCTTCATAAGGTGCCATTTTCAAGCTCGTCTGATAACTATTATTGTAAGCAAATTCCACCAACGGTAAGTATCTTTCCCAACTTCCTTGAAATTCCAATACACAACATCTAAGCATATCTTCAAGAATATGAATTATTCTTTCTGATTGTCCATCAGTTTGTGGATGAAAAGTAGTACTGAAATTTAACTTCGTACCTAACACGTCTTGCAACTTTTGCCAAAACCGCGAGGTAAACCTTGGATCTCTATCTGAAATAATCGATAATGGTATTCCGTGTAATCTAACAATTTCTCTAATATACAGTTCAGCCAACTTGTTAAGAGAATAATCCGTACGTACCGGGATAAAATGAGCCGACTTAGTTAATCTGTTAACTATTACCCAGATGGCATCTTTCTTTCCCGGAGTCAATGGCAATCCTGAAACAAAATCCATAGTAATCCGATCCCATTTCCATTCAGGAACCATAATAGGCTGGAGTAATCCTGAAGGTACTTGGTGTTCAGCTTTCACCTGTTGACAAATTAAGCATTTGGACACAAACTCTGATATATCTCTTTTCATTCCATTCCACCAATACATTTTCTTCAAGTCATTATACATTTTCGTACTACCCGGATGAATCGATAAATAACCACTATGTGCTTCCTGTAGGATCTTTTGAATCAATTCCTCATTCTTCGGTACACAAATCCGATCTTTAAACATTAAGCACCCATCAGAACCAATTCTGAAATCTGATCCCGTATCAGCTTCACACTGTTTTCTTTTGGCTAGCAAATCTTGATCATTTTTCTGAGTTTCAGAAATCTCTTGTAAAAACATCGGTCTTGCTCTTAACTCTGCTAGAATCGAACCGTCATCTGACATTTTCAACTGAGTGTTCATAACTCTCAAAGCAAACAACAACTTTCTACTTAAAGCATCGGCAACCACATTCGCTTTTCCCGGATGATAATCAATAACAAGCTCATAATATTTCAATAACTCCAACCATCTTCGCTGTCTCAAATTGAAGTCTTTTTGTGACATCAAGTATTTAAGACTTTTGTGATCGGTATATACTCGGCACTTTTCACCATACAAATAATGTCGCCAAATCTTCAAAGCAAACACCACTGCAGCCAATTCCAAATCGTGAGTAGGATAATTCCTCTCATGAGGTTTTAACTGCCTCGAAGCATAAGCCACCACTTTTCTTTTTTGCATGAGTACACACCCCAAACCATTTAGAGAAGCATCACTATACACCACAAATTCTTTACCTAATTCGGGTTGTACCAACACTGGTGCTTCAGTTAATAACTTTTTCAATTCTTCAAAACTCTGTTGACATTCTTCCGTCCATTCAAATTTAACATCCTTTCGGAGTAGTCTAGTCATAGGAGCAGCAATTATAGAAAATCCATTTACAAACCGCCGATAATACCCAGCTAGCCCCAAGAAACTTCTAACTTCAGTTACGTTTTTCGGTGGTTTCCAATCAACAATGGCTGAAATTGTACTAGGATCAACCCGTATACCATCACCTGAAACAATATGACCCAAAAATCCAACTTCCCGGAGCCAAAATTCGCTTTTACTAAACTTAGCATACAGCTGCTTATCTCTCAAAGTTTGCAAAACTATCCTCAAATGCTCAGCATGCTCTGTCTCATCTTTTGAATAAATTAAAATATCATCTATAAACACCACAACAAATCTGTCCAAGTATGGCCGAAATATGCGATTCATTAAATCCATAAACACAGCAGGAGCATTTGTCAACCCGAATGGCATAACTAAAAATTCATAATGACCGTACCTTATTCTAAAAGCAGTTTTAGGCACATCCGACTCCTTTACCCGCAGTTGGTAATACCCAGATCTCAAGTCAATCTTTGAAAACCATGTCGCTCCTTTTAGCTGATCAAACAAATCATCAATTCTTGGCAACGAATACTTGTTTTTGATTGTCACCTTGTTTAACTGCCGATAATCAACACACAACCTCATAGAACCATCCTTCTTTTTCACAAATAACACGGGAGCACCCCAAGGTGAAAAACTCGGTCTCACAAAACCTTTATCAGTCAACTCTTGCAACTGCGACTTTAATTCCTTCAACTCTGCTGGTGCCATTCTATACGGAGCAATTGAAATCGGAGCTGTTCCCGGTATCAAATCAATACCAAATTCTACTTCCCTGACTGGAGGCAAACCCGGCAATTCTTCTGGAAATACGTCCGCAAATTCACACACAACCGGCACTGATTCAACTTTCTTTTCAACTTCTTTTGTATTAATTACATACGCCAAATAAGCTTCATAACCCTTTCTCAGATATCTTTGAACCGACATTGAAGAAATCACACTAGGCAATGCCTCTGATTTATCTGATTCAACCCGCAGAGTTTCACCATTTTCACACTTTAATTCTATAACCTTTTCTTTGCAATTTATTTTAGCATCATGCAATGTCAACCAATCCATACCCAAAATAACATCAAACTCATCAAACGGCAACAACATCAAGTCGGCCGGAAAGTAATGATCCCGAATCATTAAAGGACATTTCTTACATACTTTATCAACAGTCACACATTTGCCTAACGGATTCGACACTCTAATCATAAATTCTGTGTTCTCAACAGGTATATTCATACTAGACACCAATTTCATGCACACATATGAATGAGTAGAACCGGGATCAATCAAACCAATAACATTAACATTATAGAGAGAAAATGTACCGGTAATCACATCAGGTGAGGAAGCATCTTCACGCGCTTTAATAGCATAAGTTCTAGCCGGAGCCCTTCCTTCAGGTCTAACCGGTGCATCCCTGGCTACATTCTTACTGCTTGTTTCACTTCCAACTTTTCTCGGATACCTTCCCTCGAGTCTGCACCACTAGCTTTTACATTCTGAAATTTTTCTTTCTCAGCTCTCTCTGGGCAGTCTCTAATAAAATGATCCGGAGAACCATCGAAAACATTCATTTGCTCTGCACGGACCAAAATGATTTCTACCACATCGCTGGCACTCGGGTTTAACAAATCTCGAGTTCCCTACACTGGCTGCAGAAGTATTCTGAGATTTAGGACCCACATTTTGCTTCTTATAATTCCCATATGATTGTCCAGCTGAAGCTTGGGAACGAGGATTCATATTCCTTGACTTTCTAGGTTGCTGTGAAAATGAACTACTCATCGGTCTTTTCTTCCAATTTCTAGTCTCAACCTCTACCTTTTTCTTTTCTTTAAGTAGTTCTTCAGCCTTGCAAGCTCGATCAACCAGTACTACCATTTCTTTTAGTTCAAGGATCCCGACAAATACTTTAATGTCTTCGTTGAGCCCGTCTTCAAATCGTCGGCACATCTTGGCTTCTGTAGGAACATATTCCCTGGCATACTTACTCAATCGAACAAACTCTCTTTCATATTCTGAGAATGCCATATTACCTTGCTTCAGCTCAAGAAACTCTTTACATTTCTGATCAATAAACCTTTCACTAATATATTTCTTCCGAAACTCTTCTTGAAAGAATTCCTAGGTTACCCTCTCTTTCGGTACCACCGAAATCTAAGTCTTCCACCAATTATAGGCTGAATCTCTCAACAAAGATGTAGCACATTTCAAACATTCTTCAAGTGTACAAGATAATTCATCAAATACCCGGATAGAATTTTCAAGCCAGAACTCTGCTTTCTCTGCATCATCATCAATATTTGCTCTAAATTCTTCAGCCCCTTGTTTATGAATTCTGTCAACGGGGGTTCTGTGAAATTTTATCATATCCATACCTTGAGGCATCGGGGGTACAGGTTGAGGAATTGGGGGAGGTGGGGGAGGTCGTACATTTGGGTTCGTACGAACGAACTCAGAGTACCATGCACTCATCATTTGGAGAAAGGCTTCCCGATCCCTTTCTCCTCCTCCCTGACCAACAGTAGGAGGTGGGTTTTCAGTCGGCGCTGCCCCTTCAGCCGGAGCTGGCGTATTACTCTCTACTTCATCTGCCACAGCTGGATCGGGATCCATTTACTATATAAAAATCATTTAAAAAGGTCAGAAGCCGTCACACTATCACAATTCATACATATGGCATGTATAGCAAAATCCGTACATACAACACGTAGTCCGAGAACCGACTAAACCTGCTCTGATACCACTAAATGTAATGCCCCCACGCCCGAGACCGTCGCCGGAGTCGAGTATGAGGGGTTACTAAGCTTAATTTAACATATTTAGAACTTTGGATTATTTATTTCTACATTCACAGCTTTTAAGCTACTTGCATCACAGTAACAAGAAAAATCATATCTCGAGTTACGAAACTCAAAATAAAGATCCGAAAATTTTCCCTAAATCTAGACTCATATACCTATCTACTAATTTTTTTCTAGAATTTTTGGTTGGGCCAATTAGTACAGTTTATTAGTTAAAGTTACCCCTGTTTCAGGACTTGACTGGTCTGACCTCTGTTTACTACGAACCACATTTCTCTCTGTAAAAAATCCATATGACTATGAGGTTTGTTTCTAATGAAACTAGACTCAATAAGGATTCTTAGAATATAAAATACACTACCTAATTATATCTTTACAATTTATGGTGAATTTATAAAGTTGGAACAGGGGATTCAGAAACTGCTATGACCCTATTTCACTAAAATTCAAATATCTTGTAACATATAATTCCTTTACCTGTTTCATTTGTTTCATGTGAAACTAGATATAATATGCTTCAATTTGATATATATTCCATCACTAAGTTAAATTTCTATGATTTTTAGTAAATTTTTAAACTTGCGTCAGTGTTGCTGCAGTATTCTGTTTATGGCAAATTTCATCCCTTTTATGAGTTTTTATGCACTAAGTATCTTAATAATTTTCCTTAACATCAAATATAATCTAAACTAAATATTTTCATAATTTATCATTATCAAGCATTTCCTCAACCATTCCATCACCATACCATAAGATCATTTACACAAAAAAAAGTATATTGCTATACATGCCATACTTAAATTTACAAGCCATTACCAAAAGTCTTCCGGATAGTGTGACTGAGCCTTCGACCTATCCCGACTCCTGAGCTGGCTTGTCCAAAACTACAATGAGTAAGAAGGAGGGAGTAAGCATAAATGCTTAGTAAGTTCATATGCAAATAATAAGTAACATAACAAACAGTCATACCAATCAACATTAGCATGTATCACTAAAACACATATCACATTTTTAATCATTTTTCATCATCTTATTACCTTATCGTGGTTGTATCAATACTCAACCCGAGGGTTAAATACATACCTGTCCAAAATAACCATTTCACATCACTCACCAATACTTCTCTTTACATCTCGAATATTCCTCCATTGAGTAGAACTTTACCCGTTGAACACATCGGAATATAATTCGGATACATGGATAACTTGCACATAAGTGCCATATATGCAATCAAGCAATCATGTAACCCGCCCATAAGCGAACTCGGACTCAACTCAACGAGCTCAGGCATTCGGATCCATAAGTGAACTCGGACTCAACTCAACGAGTTCGGATGCCTAGTTACATCTCACGAACTCGGACTCAACTCAACGAGTTCGGACATTCGCATCCATTAGTGAACTCGGACTCAACTCAACGAGTTCGGATGCTCAATCATCCTAGTGACATGTCACTTGTATCCTAATCTATTCCTAAGGTTCAAACGGGATTTTTCCTCGAACACTTATCCTTGCCGTCTTCCGTAGAATGCCGAAATCAATACTCGGTAACAATTATATTTAACAAGTAGTTCACATAATTTACATATTATTTGAAATTAACCACAAAGCATACATTTCATAATAAAATTCAGCATAACATATAATTAACATCAATAACTTAAAAATAACCATTATGATACATTATTTACACATGAACTTACCTTGGTACCAAAATACAAAGATTTTGCAATTTAGTCCACAATCTTTTCTTTTCCTCGATTGAGGTCGATTATACGTCTTTCTTGATCTAAAATAACACATTTAGCTTATTTAATACTCACATTATCAAATTAATCCTTAACTCAAATTTTGGAAAAATTACAATTTTACCCCTAAACTTTTGCATATTTACAATTTTGCCCCTAGGCTCGGGATTAAAATTTATTCCTTATTCTTATGTTTTACAACATGCTGATCACTTTTCTCTTCTATGGCAACATCAAATTCTCACTCTAACATGTACTTGTGACTATTAGGTATTTTTACCGATTAAGCCCTTTTACTCGTTTTTGCTTAAAATCGAGTAGTACAAGTTGTCTAACATAATTTAAAACTTCATATTCTATCATAAAACATCAAAATACACAAATTTCACCTATGGGTATTTTTCCAAATATAAACCCTAGGTTAAATTATTGCTAACATAAGCTTTATCGAGTTACCGGGATCTCAAAATCGTAAAAATCATTAAAAACGGGGCTTGGAATCACTTACTATGGAGCTTGGAAGCTTGAAACAAACCCTAGCTATGGAGAACCCTTGAAATTTCGGCCTAATGAAGAAGATGGACAAAAATTGGCTTTTAATTTTGTTTTTAATTCATTTTAATAACTAAATGACCAAAATACCCTTACTACTCAACTTTCCAAAAATTCCTTCCATGTCCTAATTTTGTCCATGAACTTAAAATTGGTCAAATTTCTATTTAAGACCTCCTCATTAATATTCCAAAACAATTTCATACTAAAAACTTCTAGAATGCAAGTTTTGCAACTTATTCGATTTAGTCCCTACTTTTAATTTAAGCACTTTAGGCATAGAATTTCATTACGAAATTTTCACACAATCATGCAATCATATCATAAACCTAAAAATAATTATAAAATAATTATTTCTATCTCGGATTTATGGTCACGAAACCACTATTCCGATTAGGCCCTAATTCGGGATATTACAAACACGATGGCAGCTAGTTCATGATCATGGGTCGGATAATTTTTCTCATGTGGCTTCAGTTGTCTCGACGCATAAGCTACAACTCGACCCTCTTGCATCAATACGCAACCCAACCCAAGTAGGGATGCATCACTATAATTGACAAACTCTTTGCCTGATTCGGGCTGCACTAGTACTGGAGCTTCAGTCAAACAAGTTTTCAGTTGATCGAAACTTTTCTGACACTTTTCTGTCCATTCAAACTTAACATCTTTCTGAAGTAGTTTCGTCATTGGTGTGGCTATCATCGAGAAACCCTTTACAAAACGTCTGTAGTAACTGGCAAGTCCCAAAAAGCTCCGAACTTTAGTAATATTTCTCGGAGGCTTCCAGTTAAGTATGGCCGAAATTTTGTTCGGATCAACTCGAATACCCGATGCAGACACCACATGACCCAAGAAGCTAACCTCTCTTAACCAGAACTCACACTTACTGAACTTAGCATATAACTGCTTATCCCGTAAAATTTGCAACACTAATCCCAGGTGTTCAGCATGATCGGTTTCATTTCTCGAATAGACCAAAATATCATCGATAAACACAACTACAAACCGATCCAAATACGGTCTGAAGATCCGATTCATCAAATCCATAAATACCGTGGGGGCATTAGTGAGCCCAAACGGCATCACTAAGAATTCGTAGTGACCGTATCTCGTTCTGAAAGCGGTTTTGGGTATATCCGAATCTCGAATTCGCAACTGATAATAACCCGATCTCAAATCTATCTTTGAAAACACCGAGGCTCCCTTTAGTTGATCAAACAAATCATCAATACGCGGTAACGGATATTTATTCTTTATTGTCACTTTATTCAGCTGACGATAGTCGATGCACAACCTCATGGTTCCGTCCTTCTTTTCCACAAACAATACTGGTGCACCACAAGGTGAGAAACTTGGTCGAGCGAAACCCCTATCTGTCAACTCTTGCAACTGAGCCTTCAACTCTTTTAACTCGGTTGGTGCCATACGATACGGAGCTATCGAAATCGGTGTAGTCCCAAGTACAAGCTCAATACCAAACTCTACCTCCCGAACAGGTGGTAAACCCGGTAATTCTTCGGGAAAAACATCCGGGTATTCACAAACCACTGGCATAGATTCAGGCTTCTTTTCTAACTCTTTGTCATCAAGTACATACGCAAGGTATGCTTCACACCCCTTTCTTACATATTTCTGAGCCAACATCGATGATATTACAGCTGGCAACCTATTCAAGTCAGTAGACTCAACTCGGATTATCTCGTTATTTACACACCTTAAATCGATGGTTTTTCTTTTGCAATTTACAATTGCATCATGTACGGTCAACCAATCCATACCGAGGATAACATCAAATTCGTCAAACGGTAAAAGCATCAAATCGGCCAGAAAACAGGAACCTCAGATTACTAGGGGACATTTCTTGCACACTTTCTCGACAAGCACGTAACGACCCAAAGGATTTGACACCCGAATTACAAACTCAGTAGACTCAACAGGTAGAGTCTTACTGGATGCTAAGGTTTCACATATATAAGAATGAGTAGAACCAGGGTCAATCAAAGCAATCACATTAGTATCAAAGAGAGTAAAAGTACCAGTAATAACATCTGGCGAGGAAGCATCCTCGCGTGCGCGTATAGCGTAAGCTCTAGCAGGAGCACGAGCCTCAGATCTGGTTGTAGCATCTCTAGATCCTCTCTGACCGCCACTAGCATTGCCCGTATTTCTAGATGGTCTACCCCGAGCAGTAGTAGCACCAGGCTTCCCACTCTGATTTACGTTCTGTTCAGACAATCTCAGGCAATCTTTAATAAAGTGGTCAGCTGATCCGCACTTGTAACAGGAGCGGTCATGGAATCTACAACTCCCCGAATGCCATTTACCACAATACTGACACTCCGTTCTCTCTCGACGATCATTTCCAACACGGGCGACCGAAGTGACTCGTGCACTCACAGGGGGTCGATCACGATCTCGTTTAGAAAAACCCGAAGTGTCTCTAGATCGGCCTAAATCATCTCTAAATTTCTTCGATGACTATTGAAAGGGCCTCCCCGAAGACCTCTTACGAAACTCCTTTGCTCCCATATCAGCTTTTCTTTTCTCCATACTGAGCTACTCGGCTTTGCAAGCTCGCTCGACAAGTACCACAAATTCTCGGATTTCCAAAAAGCCAACATACAGCTTTATATCATCATTCAGTCCATCCTCGAAACGTTTACACATCACGGCTTCTGAACAAATGCATTCTCGAGCGTACCGGCTAAGCCTTACAAACTTTCGTTCATAATCGGTAACCGACATGGAACCTTGTTTAAGTTCAAGAAATTCCTTCCGTTTTTGATCCATGAATCTCTGGCTGATATACTTTTTCTGAAACTCAGTTTGGAAAAACTCCCAAGTTACTTTCTCTCTGGGCACAACAGAAGTCAACGTATTCCACCAATAGTAGGCAGAATCACGTAGCAAGGAGATAGTACACTTTAGGCACTCATCGGGTGTGCAAAATAGCTCGTCGAGTACCCGAATAGTGTTGTCCAACCAAAATTCAGCTTGCTCGGCATCATCACTGTCCGTAGCTTTAAATTCAGTAGCCCCGTGTTTTCGGATTCTGTCAACTGGGGGCTTATTTGACCTTATTTGGTCAGTTGCCGGAGGTATTGTAGGTGCAGGGGTGGTATTAGTCGGGAATGGAGGTAGTGGAACAGCCGTACTAGTTCGAATGTATTGGTTGAACCAATCATTCATCACGCTATAAAAAGCTTGTCTAGCTTCATCATTCGGATTACTAGCAATAGGTTGAGAGTCCGGCGGCGCTGTCCCTTGTGCGAGAGCAGGCGCTACACTCTCAAGATCATCAGCTACCGCTCGGTTGGGATCGGGATCCATTACTATAAATAAACACATTTTCAATTGTCAGAAATCACCACACTATCAAATAATCACATAATGGCATGTATAGCTAGACCCAAACGTATTACGGTAGTCCTAGAATAGACTAAACCGTAGCTTTGATACCAATAAAATTGTAACACCCCGTACCCGAGACCGTTGCCGGAGTCGAACACGAGGTGCTAACAGACTTAATTCATTTATTTTCACAGACCATTTTAAAAATTTCCAGACAAGCTGGCTAACTCCGTCACTGTCACCTTAAAAATCATATCTTGAGTTCCAAAACTCGAAAACCAGTTTCGTAAATTTTACCTGAAACTAGACTCATATATCCATCTACAATTTTTTTTTCTAGAATTTTTGGTTGAGCCAATTAGTACAGTTTATTAGTTAAAGTCTCCCCTATTTCAGGGTTCGACTACTCTGACCTTCATGCATTACGACTTAGATATCTCCTTGTACACGGCTTCAATACTTATGCCGTTTGTTTTTAAAGAAACTAGACTCGAAAAGGAATCTGTACACATAGGGCATGACTTCTAATTATTTCTGGTTAATTTATAGTGAATTTCCAAAGTCGGAATAGGGGATCCAGAAATCGCCCTGGCCCTGTTTCACGAAAACTTAAGCATCTCATAAAATACAGCTCATATGATCGTTTCGTTACTTTCATATGAAAATAGATTCATCAAGGTTCGATTACATAATTTAGTCACTATTTAATTCCATTCCTATATTTTTAGTGATTTTTCAAATCCACACCACTGCTGCTGTCAGCATCTGTTTTTAAGGTACACTTTACCTATTTCATGGTTTTCCATGAATCAACTAGAATTTGTCATAAAAAGCACCAAAATGATCATGATTAACCATTCCAATGGCTAATCGTTACCAAACATTTCCATACCTCTCAATGAACAACATACAAAATGATTATAATGCTATGCTCAAAGTATATATAAGCCATTTTCGCATGGCTATCCAAATTTATACAAAACCAAAGGGTACATGACCAACAACAACAAGGGTAGTCCTATACATGCCATTTTCAGAGTTCAACCAAAAGTGTACCAAAAGGGCTTTGATAGTGTGGATGACTTTGACTTCGACAATCCCGAGTCCGATAGCTGACGAACCAAAATCTATAAAACAGAGATTCAAAGAACGGAGTAAGCATTTAATGCTTAGTAAGTTTTGAGCAATGAAATTAGGCACAACTGAAGTATAGCATTCATATAACTAAACGGATAATTTCATATACACATATTCTCAAAAATCAGTCCTACTTCACATTTCCAACCCTCATATTCACACATAAGGGATCAACTTAACCAAAGGCCGGAAGCTCATTAATTGACTGAGCGAATAATATTTAAAAGGAATCAACTACTCCAATGCATATACGAAACGTACCTCATCGTTGGGATTTTACGAGCGTATTAATTGAAATTATTACAGTAAGATCGCTCATTCCCAAACCAAGTACCTTCGGAATTTAGCCGGATATAGCTACTTGCTCAAATGCCTTCGGGACTTAGCCCGGTTATAGTAACTCGCACAAATGCCTTCGGGACTTAGCTCGGTTATAGTAACTCGCACAAATGCCTTCGGGCTTAGCCCGAAATTAGTCACTAGCACAAATGCCTTCAGGACTTAGCCCGGTTATCATCCGAATATCCATGCACATATGAATAAATCATGACACATCTATATTTCATTTTCATAACTAGAATTCAAACACAAGTCACTTATCAAGCATTATCATTTTCGGCTCAATAGTTACATACAAAGAGAATGATTTTGATTTACTTAAAACATGATCTAATCGAATCATAATGTAAGATCCATTACTCAAAAACTTACCTCGGATGTTGTCGAACGATTTCGGCGGCTATTCGATCACTTTTTCCTTTCCCTTATCCAACTTTGGTCCTCTAAGCTCTTGAGCTAATTCAAAAAAATTTAACTTATTAAAGTCTCATTATGCTAGCTTATGGCCGAATATGACAAGGAGTTTGATAGGTCATATGGCCACCTTTAGCTCAAATACAAAATGGTCATACGCATTTTTAATCACATTGAGCAATTTAATACAATTAATCTAACATTTCCTCATGTGCACCTTTATGACCGAATACACACATCATTAACCTAATATCAATTAACTAAGCACTTTAACAAATTCTCCTTGAGCCGATTATCTAAGTCAAGATAGATTCATCATTATGCTCGCCTATAACCGAATACATGCAACACCAATCTATCTCATGTGGCCGAATATGCATGTCTATGTTGAGGCCAATTATATGCTTAATACTTCCTACAAATATGGTTACTTGTATTGACTACATACCATTTTGTTTCAAGTTCAAAACTCGGCTAATACACATATATATACTAGTAATCAAATACTAACATTTGCACTTCACCTTACTACCATTTTTCATCCAAATAACATGAACAACAACCATATTTCTCTTCTACTTCCTACCATGGCCGAATGCATCAATACACCATACCATTTCAATTTTGGTCATGGGTTAAACAAAGAACTTAATGTCTAACTCAAAAATGCTAAAAAGAAAATCCAAGAGTCATCAATCCACCATCACATGTATCATTACAAAGCTTCACATTTAGCATGCAAATGACATCAACACAAATCCACCTTAGCTGAAACTTAACTCATCTCCATGCCTCATCACCACAACATCAAACACCAACCAAGAAGACAACACCCATGGCCGAATATCATCTCCATCACATAGCAAAGATTTAAACCATGGGCTAGGTAGAACTCAAGCTAACAACTAAAAACATGCATGAATCTCATGGAACAACATCAAACATACCTCCTCCTAAAGACCAACCAACCGAACATGAAGCAAGAAAATCCTCTTCTTCTTCCTTCCTCAAGTCACTGCAATGGAGGAGTACCCTAGCTCATTTTTTTTTCTTTTTCTCTTTCTCCTCCTACTAACCACTATTATTTTATTACCCATGCTCCTTATTTTATCATTCCTCCCATAAAACACTAACATAACATGTTTATGACATGTTTTACCCATCACATTTTGTCCACCCTCATTGTCATGGCCGGCCACTACCAATTAAGTGGGGAAATTGACATGCAAGTCCACCCTTTTTTTACATGCACTAATAGATCCTTATAGATTAACCTATCACATTTCAAAAGTGTCACACATAAGTCCTATTAACTAAATTCACATGCAATTAACTAAATCGAAGCTTAAAACTTTCACACATTCATATTCACATATTTTAGACAATAATTATCATATTCAAATAATTTGGTGACTCGGTTTAGCGGTCCCGAAACCACTTTCCGACTAGGGTCACTTTAGGGCTGTCACAACTCTCCCCACTTAAGAAATTTTCGTCCCCGAAAATCTTACCGGTAAATAGGTTTGGGTATCCTTCTTCATAGAGTTCTCGGGTTCCCAAGTAGCTTCTTCCATCCCGTGTTTGAGCCATAACACTTTTACTAAAGGAACCTTTT